>NC_090258.1:45725783-45748787 GCF_037325665.1 Littorina saxatilis | reverse complement strand
CAACGTAGTACAATAATATATATTACCTTACTGGGAGAATGCAAGTTTCCAGTACAAAGGACTTAACATTTCTTACATACTGCTTGACTAAAATCTTTACAAAAAATGACTATATTCCATACAAGAAACACTTAAAAAGGGTAAAAGGAGAAACAGAATACGTTAGTCGCCTCTTACGACATGCTGGGGAGCATCGGGCAAATTCTTCCCGCTAACCCGCGGGGGGAGAACTGATATGTGTAAGCGTGTTGGCATTCGTGAAATAGAACTGATATGTGTTTGCATTCGTGAAATAGAACTGATATGTGTTAGTGTGTTGGCATTCGTGAAATAGAACTGATATGTGTTTGTGTGTTGGCATTCGTGAAATAGAACTGATATGTGTTAGCGTGTTGGCATTCGTGAAATATAACTAAGATGTATTATTGTTTATGTTAGCATTCGTGAAATAGAATGTGTTGGCATTCGTGAAATAGAACTGACATGTGTTGGCATTCGTGACATACAACTGACATGTGTTAGTGTGTTGTCATTCGTGGACTAAAACTGAGATTTTCTAGTGCGTTGGCATTCGTGAAACAGAACTGATATGTGTTAGCGTGTTTGCATTCGTGAAATAGAATTGATATGTGTTGGCGTGTTGGCATTCGTGAAATAGAACTGATATGTGTTAACGTGTTGGCATTCTGAAATATAACTGATGGGTGTTAGTGTGTTGGCATTCGTGAAATAGAACTGATATGTGTTAGCGTGTTGGCATTCGTAAAATAGAACTGAGATGAGTTAGCGTGTTGGCATTCGTAAAATAGAACTGATATGTGTTAGCGTGTTGGCATTCGTAAAATAGAACTGATATGTGTTAGTATGTTGGCATTCGTGAAATAGAACTGATATGTGTTAGCGTGTTTGCATTCGTGAAATATAATTGATATGTGTTAGCGTGTTGGCATTCGTGAAATAGAACTGATATGTGTTAGTGTGTTGGCATTCGTGAAATAGAACTGATATGTGTTAGTGTGTTGGTATTCGTGAAATAGAACTGATATTTCTGTCTTTCTGTATTTGGTGTTTAACGTCGGTTTCAACCATTCAAGGTTATATCGCGACGGTGAAAGGGGGGAGATGGGATAGAGCCACTTGTCAATTGTTTCTTGTTCACAAAAGCACAAATCAAAAATTTGCTCCAGGGGCTTGCAACGTAGTACAATATATTACCTTACTGGGAGAATGCAAGTTTCCAGTACAAAGGACTTAACATTTCTTACATACTGCTTGACTAAAATCTTTACAAAAAATGACTATATTCCATACAAGAAACACTTAAAAAGGGTAAAAGGAGAAACAGAATACGTTAGTCGCCTCTTACGACATGCTGGGGAGCATCGGGCAAATTCTTCCCGCTAACCCGCGGGGGGAGAACTGATATGTGTAAGCGTGTTGGCATTCGTGAAATAGAACTGATACGTGTTTGTGTGTTGGCATTCGTGAAATAGAACTGATATGTATTTATGTTAGCATTCGTGAAATAGAATGTGTTGGCATTCGTGAAATAGAACTGACATGTGTTGGCATTCGTGACATAGAACTGACATGTGTTAGTGTGTTCTCATTCGTGGACTAAAACTGAGATTTTCTAGTGCGTTGGCATTCGTGAAACAGAACTGATATGTGTTAGCGTGTTTGCATTCGTGAAATAAAACTGATATGTGTTAGCGTGTTGGCATTCGTGAAATAGAACTGATATGTGTTAGTGTGTTGGTATTCGTGAAATAGAGCTGATATGTGTTAGCGTGTTTGCATTCGTGAAATATAATTGATATGTGTTAGCGTGTTGGCATTCGTGAAATAGAACTGATATGTGTTAGTGTGTTGGCATTCGTGAAATAGAACTGATATGTGTTAGTGTGTTGGCATTCGTGAAATAGAACTGATATGTATTAGCGTGTTTGCATTCGTGAAATATAATTGATATGTGTTAGCGTGTTGGCATTCGTGAAATAGAACTGATATGTGTTAGTGTGTTGGCATTCGTGAAATAGAACTGATATGTGTTAGTGTGTTGGCATTTGTGAAATAGAACTGATATGTGTTAGCGTGTTGGCATTCGTGAAATAGAACTGATATGTGTTAGTGTGTTGGTATTCGTGAAATAGAACTGATATTTCTGTCTTTCTTTATTTGGTGTTTAACGTTGGTTTCAACCATTCAGGGTTATATCGCAACGGGGAAAGGGGGGAGATGGGATAGAGCCACTTGTCAATTGTTTCTTGTTCACAAAAGCACTAATCAAAAATTTGCTCCAGGGGCTTGCAACGTAGTACAATAATATATATTACCTTACTGGGAGAATGCAAGTTTCCAGTACAAAGGACTTAACATTTCTTACATACTGCTTGACTAAAATCTTTACAAAAAATGACTATATTCCATACAAGAAACACTTAAAAAGGGTAAAAGGAGAAACAGAATACGTTAGTCGCCTCTTACGACATGCTGGGGAGCATCGGGCAAATTCTTCCCGCTAACCCGCGGGGGGAGAACTGATATGTGTAAGCGTGTTGGCATTCGTGAAATAGAACTGATATGTGTTTGCATTCGTGAAATAGAACTGATATGTGTTAGTGTGTTGGCATTCGTGAAATAGAACTGATATGTGTTTGTGTGTTGGCATTCGTGAAATAGAACTGATATGTGTTAGCGTGTTGGCATTCGTGAAATATAACTGAGATGTATTATTGTTTATGTTAGCATTCGTGAAATAGAATGTGTTGGCATTCGTGAAATAGAACTGACATGTGTTGGCATTCGTGACATACAACTGACATGTGTTAGTGTGTTGTCATTCGTGGACTAAAACTGAGATTTTCTAGTGCGTTGGCATTCGTGAAACAGAACTGATATGTGTTAGCGTGTTTGCATTCGTGAAATAGAATTGATATGTGTTAGCGTGTTGGCATTCGTGAAATAGAACTGATATGTGTTAACGTGTTGGCATTCTGAAATATAACTGATGGGTGTTAGTGTGTTGGCATTCGTGAAATAGAACTGATATGTGTTAGCGTGTTGGCATTCGTAAAATAGAACTGAGATGAGTTAGCGTGTTGGCATTCGTAAAATAGAACTGATATGTGTTAGCGTGTTGGCATTCGTAAAATAGAACTGATATGTGTTAGTATGTTGGCATTCGTGAAATATAATTGATATGTGTTAGCGTGTTGGCATTCGTGAAATAGAACTGATATGTGTTAGTGTGTTGGTATTCGTGAAATAGAACTGATATGTGTTAGCGTGTTTGCATTCGTGAAATATAATTGATATGTGTTAGCGTGTTGGCATTCGTGAAATAGAACTGATATGTGTTAGTGTGTTGGCATTCGTGAAATAGAACTGATATGTGTTAGTGTGTTGGTATTCGTGAAATAGAACTGATATTTCTGTCTTTCTGTATTTGGTGTTTAACGTCGGTTTCAACCATTCAAGGTTATATCGCGACGGTGAAAGGGGGGAGATGGGATAGAGCCACTTGTCAATTGTTTCTTGTTCACAAAAGCACAAATCAAAAATTTGCTCCAGGGGCTTGCAACGTAGTACAATATATTACCTTACTGGGAGAATGCAAGTTTCCAGTACAAAGGACTTAACATTTCTTACATACTGCTTGACTAAAATCTTTACAAAAAATGACTATATTCCATACAAGAAACACTTAAAAAGGGTAAAAGGAGAAACAGAATACGTTAGTCGCCTCTTACGACATGCTGGGGAGCATCGGGCAAATTCTTCCCGCTAACCCGCGGGGGGAGAACTGATATGTGTAAGCGTGTTGGCATTCGTGAAATAGAACTGATATGTGTTTGCATTCGTGAAATAGAACTGATATGTGTTAGTGTGTTGGCATTCGTGAAATAGAACTGATATGTGTTTGTGTGTTGGCATTCGTGAAATAGAACTGATATGTGTTAGCGTGTTGGCATTCGTGAAATATAACTGAGATGTATTATTGTTTATGTTAGCATTCGTGAAATAGAATGTGTTGGCATTCGTGAAATAGAACTGACATGTGTTGGCATTCGTGACATACAACTGACATGTGTTAGTGTGTTGTCATTCGTGGACTAAAACTGAGATTTTCTAGTGCGTTGGCATTCGTGAAACAGAACTGATATGTGTTAGCGTGTTTGCATTCGTGAAATAGAATTGATATGTGTTAGCGTGTTGGCATTCGTGAAATAGAACTGATATGTGTTAACGTGTTGGCATTCTGAAATATAACTGATATGTGTTAGCGTGTTGGCATTCGTAAAATAGAACTGAGATGAGTTAGCGTGTTGGCATTCGTAAAATAGAACTGATATGTGTTAGCGTGTTGGCATTCGTAAAATAGAACTGATATGTGTTAGTATGTTGGCATTCGTGAAATATAATTGATATGTGTTAGCGTGTTGGCATTCGTGAAATAGAACTGATATGTGTTAGTGTGTTGGTATTCGTGAAATAGAACTGATATGTGTTAGCGTGTTTGCATTCGTGAAATATAATTGATATGTGTTAGCGTGTTGGCATTCGTGAAATAGAACTGATATGTGTTAGTGTGTTGGCATTCGTGAAATAGAACTGATATGTGTTAGTGTGTTGGTATTCGTGAAATAGAACTGATATTTCTGTCTTTCTGTATTTGGTGTTTAACGTCGGTTTCAACCATTCAAGGTTATATCGCGACGGTGAAAGGGGGGAGATGGGATAGAGCCACTTGTCAATTGTTTCTTGTTCACAAAAGCACTAATCAAAAATTTGCTCCAGGGGCTTGCAACGTAGTACAATATATTACCTTACTGGGAGAATGCAAGTTTCCAGTACAAAGGACTTAACATTTCTTACATACTGCTTGACTAAAATCTTTACAAAAGACGACTATATCCTATACAAGAAACACTTAACAAGGGTAAAAGGAGAAACATTATCCGTTAGTCGCCTCTTACGACATGCTGGGGAGCATCGGGTAAATTCTTCCCCCTAACCCGCGGTTGTAGAACTGATATGTGTAAGCGTGTTGGCATTCGTGAAATAGAACTGACATGTGTTAGTGTGTTGTCATTCGTGGACTAAAACTGAGATTTGCTAGTGCGTTGGCATTCGTGAAACAGAACTCGGATGTGTTAGGGTGTTGGGATTCGTGAAATAGAACTGATATATGTGTTAGTGTGTTGACATTCGTGACATGTCTGGGTGGCCGAGTTGTAAACGCACTTGCCTCGGAAGCGAGAGGTTGCGAGTTCGACCCTGGGTCAGGGCGTTAGCAATTGTCTGCCCCCATTCCTAACCTAGGTGGTGGGTTCAAGTGCTAGTCTTTCGGATGAGACGAAAAACCGAGGTCCCGTGTACACTACATTGGGGTGTGCACGTTAAAGATCCCACGATTGACAAAAGGGTCTTTCCTGGCAAAATTGTATAGACATATATAAAAATGTCCACCAAATACCCGTGTGACTTGGAATAATAGGCCGTGAAAAGTATATACTCGCCTAACACGCTTGAGATTTACTGGCCGATGTGAATGCGTGATATATTGTGTACAAAATTCCATCTCACACGGCATATTGTAAACGCCATGAGCCTCCCCTCTGGGAGGGTATGTGCGTAGAAATACTCACTATAATAATAATAATAACTAGAAACGATAGGTGTAAGTGTGTTGGCAGACATAGAACTGAGATGTGTTAGTGAGTTGGCATTCGTGAAATAGAACCGATATGTGTTAGTGTGTTGGCATTCGTGACATAGAACTGATATGTATACGTGAATTGGTATTCGTGAAATAGAACTGATATGCTATAAAAGTGCGCTCATGTTTGTCACTTGAGACGGCTACACTTGCTCGCGCACTTCAAGATGTGAGTTGTATGGTACACGTGTACCCATGTCGTGGTTTTATCCTACGTTACGGAATGTGGTTAACAATATCATTAACCTGTATTCAATATGAATAAATATTGTAAACGCCATGAGCCTCCCTCTTGGAGGGTATGTGCGTAGAAATACTCACTAATAAAAAAAAATAAAAAAAAATAAATATGAATAAAGTAGATGTGTACTGCCGGGCAGTACATACCCCAAGCGAAGTCGTCCATCTGTGTGTACATGATTCTCTCTCTCTCTCTGTCTCTGTCTCTGTCTGTCTCTCTGTCTCTCTCTGTCTCTCTCTCTCTCTCTCTCTCTCTCTCTCTCTCTCTCTCTCTCTCTCTCTCTCTGTCTTAAAATGTGTCATCGATGACGTGTTTTCATACTTGCTAATGCGGCAGGCTAATCATGACGTCAAATTGAAACTTCTTGAAGTCTCTCAGAAAGGGACATGAAAACCATGTGGGGGTTACTGGTTTGGGCTGAAAAAAAACCCAACTCCACCTAAAATTCAAGCGCCTATGGGGCTGAATTATGCAGCATAAATTGTGAAACATCAGGATATCTCACACTTTCAATTCTGCCATCATGTCAAATCTGGAAACCTTTATTTTATTTTTTTTTACTGGAAGAACCTACCCTAAGTGATTGTATGAATGTTGTTCTTGCATGCAGTCCTTAGGCAATTGTCACCGTAAGTCAGCGTAAGTGCTGCTACGTTATTACTGACGTTACTGTTGATGCTACCATCGAGGCTTCCACACCGTGAACGTTACTGTTAATGCTTCCATAACGTGGATGTTGCCGTTGACGCCTCCATGCTGCAGCTGTTTTTTGGAATAATTCCTGTGGATCTTCGAACCAATGTGCAGTATTACGTCATTATGAGCAAACACGATGACATCATTTACGTCATGGAACAATATTGTCAAATAGTCTCGGCGCCCTGACAGTCTCTTAAAATGTTACAATTGGAGTACAGCATGAAGTGTCGTCCAACATCTCATGCCACGAGTTTCACTGTGCACCAAGATTAAAAGTTTATTGGACGTAAAGAGATTCACTGTGAACCAAGATTATCTGATTATTAGAGGTGAATAGTGATGACATATATTCTATGAAATTCAGTACAGGACAACGGATCGACCCACAATCTTTCATAAAGATTGGTGAAGAAATGCCATTTAACTGTTTTTAACTGCCGACATGTAGGGGTTTTTTCTTGACATGTGGGTCATGAGATTCAGTTTTAAAGTACAACGGACATGTTCACAAAATTTCACAAAGATCGGTAAGGAAATGGAATTTAACGGTTTTTAACTGCCAAAATTATGTTTTTCTTCTGGAAAAGTATGGAGTGAAAATCAGTTGGGGACAACGAACCTACCCACAAAATTTCATAAATATCGATGAAGAATTGAGATTTAACGGTTTTTAACTGCCAAAAATAAGGTTTTTTGTCTGGAAAAGTATGTCTTAAAATTCAGTTTGGGACAACGGACCCACCCACTAAATTTCATAAAGATAGGTGAAGAATTGAAATTTAACGTTTTTTAACTGCCAAAATTATGTCTTTCTTCTGGAAAAGTATAGAGTGAAAATCAGTTGGGGACAACGAACCTACCCACAAAATTTCATAAATATCGGTGAAGAATTGAAATGTAACGGTTTTTAACTGCCAAAATTATGTTTTTCTTCTGGAAAAGTATGGAGTGAAAATAAGTTGGGGACAACAAACCTACCTTTAAAATTTCATAAGAATCAGTGAAGAAATAGGATTTAACGATTTTTTAACGGCCTTTAAATCATTGGTGATGTCATCATAACCCAGTCGTTGTAGTTGTCGTCGTAGTTGTTGGTGTTGTTGTTGTCATGTTCGTTGTCGTGATTGTTGTTGTTCTCGTGTTGTTGTTTTTGTTGTTGTTGTTGTTGTTGTTGTTGTTGTTGTTGTTGTTGTCGTCGTCGTCGATGTCATTTGTTGTTGTTGTTGTTATCGTCGTCGTCGTCGTCATCGTCGTCGTTGTCAGAGGTTATTTCTAAAGATTTCATTGATAGTCTTTGTTCTCGTCACCAAGACTTGCTAAGAACAAGCTTGGAACAGCAAGAGTTCCAAGACCAAGATTAGAACAACTCATTACATCATTACCAGTACGTCATTTGTATTTAGAACACACTTTAGAAAAAAACTCTTCAGCTACAAACCAGTCACCCTCACATGTCGGAGGTGTTTGTCTAAACCACTTACTGAAATGTTTTGAGGTTTAATGACCATACACATGTTGAACCGGTGAGTGTCTTCCGCTGCTTAATTCGCAAATAACTATTTTATTAAAGTCCGCTTGAAACGCTCAAAGATGAAATTCCATGTTAAAAAGTGACAAAAGTTTCACATTTTCCCGTTGTAACAGCTTCCGATGATATTATATGAAAATTCTGATCCTCTGAGAGGATTCCCCGAAACAAAATCAGTTTGTACGCCTAATTTTAATAGAATTGTCCAAACAGTGTCGCTAATATTGTGCTAAAAGATGAATTCTAGAACAATGTTCACAGACAGACACCACTTGGCAAAAAAAATTTCAGTGCTGGGAGATGAAAAAAAAAACTACCTCGCTACGCGCGGGCTTCGCCCGCGCTCCGCTTGGATAAACACAAGCAATTCAGCGAACATAAAATCAAAGCAGTCGTCATTAAATCACAGAGAGTCACTCAACAGCTCAACAGGCAACAGTTACCACTCACTCACAACAGCAGACACTGCTTCACATCAAAGTTCCTGGCCATGAAAAGCCACCTTCTTTTTCAAACTGTGAGAAACATCAGTCATCTCCATCAACGTGTTTACGGGAAGGTAGCCGAGATGTTGATAAATGTCCTTGCAGTTTCGGTCGATGATCATCGCGGCCGCAATGGTCAGCTTCTTCCGCCAAGAGTTGGCCGTCTCCGTGGAGTTTTGACGGGACGTGCTGTAAGCACTCTTGCCCTTCTGGCCCGCCATAGTCTTGTTAAACACAAACTCGCGCACAGTGGGCGTGAAGTCCAAGCCAAGGAAGCGGTACATGGCCTCGGACTCTTTCAATGGGTTCTCCGCCATGTTCTCATAGCGGAGCAGCCTCAACCTGCCAGGGAACCGTTCCAACAACTGGCCAATCTCCGCCAGGTCCTCGCGGAAAGTCTGGCAGTAGTTGGCGGAGAAGTTGGCAGTCTCCTCCCATTTGAAGTTGTTGAACACTCGCTGCTGAGACGCGAGGGTCCCGCGCGGGTCCCGAATGAGGTAGAGGATCTTCAGATCCGGGTGTTTCTCCATCATCTTCCTCACCGCCGAGCCTCTGATTCTTATGGTCTTGACCATTTTGACTGGGCATTCAAAACACGCTTTCCTGGCCTTAATGAAACAGTCCAATGCGTCTACGGGGGTCCAATTGCCTTTCCTCTGCACGCATCCCCACAGCAAGCGACTGTCGGCAGAATTCCGTAGCTGAAAGTTGTTGATGTCTCGGCTGTTCATGGATTCGAACCCGCAGGTGAGGAAGACCTCCATGATTGCTATCGACTCCTTGTCGTAGGCGGTGGCCCAATCCGTTGTGTTGGGGTAAACCCTGCCATTGAAACACAGTCACATGTAGTCATTCAGAAAACAAAGTCAGCCAGCACTTTCAATATAGGCAACATCGGTAATAGAGTAATGACAATGGTAGAAAACGGAAATGGACAGTGAGAGTAGTACGTCTGAGAGGATACACATTTTAAAGAACCAAACCACGTTCATCTTTAGCACAAAAAAAGACACGATGTTACACAAACATAAGTGTCCAATATTCAGACTGCTGGAAGTCCTTAGTCAAGCGTAAGCTCTGTGCATGCCCTGGAATCACATAGATAAATAGCTACATAAAGAAAGAAATAATACATAAATAAATATGTATCGACAAAAATGCTATCAATGAAAAGATAAATAAATATATAAAACAAAAACAAAAATACAATTCATGTTGCGCGTTCCAGCTCAACTCTGTGTGACACAGGTAGTCAGTATACACCCTGACATGGGACACAGGTAGTCAGTGTACACCCTGACATGGGACACAGGTAGTCAGTATACACCCTGACATGGGACACAGGTAGTCAGTGTACACCCTGACATGGGACACAGGTAGTCAGTGTACACCCTGACATGGGACACAGGTAGTCAGTGTACACCCTGACATGGGACACAGGTAGTCAGTATACACCCTGACATGGGACACAGGTAGTCAGTATACACCCTGACATGGGACACAGGTAGTCAGTGTACACCCTGACATGGGACACAGGTAGTCAGTGTACACCCTGACATGGGACACAGGTAATCAGTGTACACCCTGACATGGGACACAGGTAGTCAGTATACACCCTGACATGGGACACAGGTAGTCAGTGTACACCCTGACATGGGACACAGGTAGTCAGTGTACACCCTGACATGGGACACAGGTAGTCAGTGTACACCCTGACATGGGACACAGGTAGTCAGTATACACCCTGACATGGGACACAGGTAGTCAGTGTACACCCTGACATGGGACACAGGTAGTCAGTATACACCCTGACATGGAACACAGGTAGTCAGTGTACACCCTGACATGGGACACAGGTAGTCAGTGTACACCCTGACATGGGACACAGGTAGTCAGTGTACACCCTGACATGGGACACAGGTAGTCAGTATACACCCTGACATGGGACACAGGTAGTCAGTGTACACCCTGACATGGAACACAGGTAGTCAGTATACACCCTGACATGGGACACAGGTAAGGCTTAGTTTCCCTTATTTACTTTCTCTGTTAACAGTGAGCCAAAGAAACGACAGGTGGACCGAATACAGAGTAACATTCAAGTTTAGTGTCTTCTAAAACAAGCTCTATCAACTGTTTGTTTGTTTGCTTAACGCCCAGCCGACCACGAAGGGCCATATCAGGGCGGTGCTGCTTTGACATATAACGTGCGCCACACACAAGACAGAAGTCGCAGCACAGGTTTCATGTCTCACCCAGTCTCATTATTTTGACACCGGACCAACCAGTCCTAGCACTAACCCCATAATGCCAGACGCCAGGCAGAGCAGCCACTAGATTGCCAATTATAAGCCTTAGGTATGACCCGGTCGGGGTTCGAACCCACGACCTCCCGATCACGGGGCGGACGCCTTACCACTAGGCCAACCGTGCCGGTTATCAACTGTTTACGTATTTACTAAATCTATCTTCTTCTTCTTCTTCTTCTTCTTCTGCGTTCGACACTAAATCTATCAAAAGCACACGTATGGAAGGAAACATGAGTGAACTTCGAGCTAAATGTTTCACAATAACTCGGTCAACATAAGAAGTATAAAATTAAAAGAGATTGCATTTTAAGCTTGGTGTATCAAACTAGCTTTCCTTTTGTAATGAACAGAGAGTACAATTATGTAACCATGAGTGAACTTCGAGCTAAATGTCTCAAACTAACTCGGTCAACATAAGAAGTATGGAATTAAAAGAGCTTGAAATGTAAGCTTAGTGCATCAAGCTGGCTGTCCTAGCATACCAGGTTTGTAATAAACTGAGAGTAAATGTAACCAAACTGTTTTAACGTGTCTCTTAGAACAATACAATTATTGAAAGAAAGGAGACTGAAATTCCCTAACTGCTTTGCTTTGTTTAGGTTTTTGATTTATGCATGGTAAACAGTCAGAGTCAATAGCAAACAGACCGGCACGGTTGGCCTAGTGGTAAGGCGTCCGCCCCGTGATCGGGAGGTCGTGGGTTCGAACCCCGGCCGGGTCATACCCAAGACTTTAAAATTGGCAATCTAGTGGCTGCTCCGCTTGGCGTCTGGCATTATGGGGTTAGTGCTAGGACTGGTTGGTCCGGTGTCAGAATAATGTGACTGGGTGAGACATGAAGCCTGTGCTGCGACTTCTGTCTTGTGTGTGGCGCACGTTATATGTCAAAGCAGCACCGCCCTGATATGGCCCTTCGTGGTCGGCTGGGCGTTAAGCAAACAAACAAACAAATAGCAAACAGGAAGAAAACTAAATAAAGCAAAACAGAAGCAAAACAAGAAAACAAAAGAAAACAGCAACAAAATACAAACATTAACAAAACAAAACAGAATATATTATATTTCCATCGTCCGCATGGCAGCAAACAGGTAGACTTACAGTTTCTTGACACCAGTTTTTCCAAGGTATCGCCGGATCAAATTGTAGAGGGGTTCAAATGTGTAGAAGACACCGGGGTCTTGCTGAATTATCTCTGACGTAAATGATGACCCACTCCTTCCATACGTCATGAGAATGATCTTGCCACCATTGCTCCCGGGGTCTGCTGAGGGAGAAACAGAACGGGGAAACAATTAAGATGAAACTCATAACACACAAGGTACAATCTAAAACAAAAATGTGCATCAGCAAGTCGTGACGTAACATTCAGTCATAGTGCACTACTTTCTTGTTCGTTGCCAACGTCCTGAGGTGCAAAATGAAAAAAAAAGGAAGAAGAGGGAACTAACCGAAGCGAAACAAATAACACACAATGTTCGAGGTACAGAACTGAATTGATTTTATTTTCAGATAATGACAGAATAAGCATGCAGGCACATATATGCTTTGTTCATCTCAGGGCCGGACTAGGGGGGGGGGGGGGGGGTACAGGGGTTGTGCAACCCCCCCCCCCTGGCTTAAGCATGTACCTCCCAAACGCATTTTTTTTTTGTGGGGGAGGGAGGGGATCATCTGGATCATCATGAAATCCGAGGAGAAATCGCACCTCTCACCCCCTCCAATTGTTGTTTAACCTTTTTCGTTCAAGGAGAGGCTTCCTTTCCCTCCAGAGACATCAACAAACGTTCAGCTTAACCCCCACCAAGGGGGCTTTGCCCCCTGGACCCCCACCTGTAACCCCCCCTCCCCCCCAGTACTTACCTAGTCCGGCCCTGCATTTGACCCAATCCTTTTGAGGGGCAACTATATAACACTAGATGAATACCCGCTTCGCCGGGTACGGCTTCGCCGGGAAGAAGTAGAGCCGAATACCCGGCTGCGCCGGGAACCCGGCTTTGCCGGGTGTACGCCGGCTTTGCCGGCGCACCGCACGAAGGAAGGGAGATAAACGCGCAAAACACTGGAGAAGATAAGGAAGAGTAATACCCGGCTTCGCCGGGATGAAAGCGTTGTGGACAGTGACATTCTAAAAATAGTAACGTGCAGTGACCTTCTTAAAATAGTATAACGGGAATATGGATTGACGCCACACGAAGGAAGGGAGATAAACGCAAAACACTGGAGAAGATAAGGAAGAGTTACTGGGAATGGATCTGGGAAGATGAACAGAAAAACCAAAATCGGTTCAGCGCTGCGCGCTGAGAGCACGTGTTGAAATATCTCATCGAGCAGGTTGTGTCCGGGGTCTACCTGAATATGGCCACCAAATTTTAAAGAGATCCATCGAGAACTTTGGCCGTGCATCGCGGACACACACACACACAGACACAAGTCGTATATATATATAGAAGAAAACAGGGCGGGGAAGTAGCTCAGTCGGTAGCGCGCTGTATTTGCATCCAGTTGGCCGCTGTCAGCGTGAGTTCGTCCCCACGTTCGGCGAGAGATTTATTTCCCAGAGTCAACTTTGTGTGCAGACTCTCCTCGGTGTCCGAACACGAAAAAGATCCTGTAATCCATGTCAGAGTTTGGTGGGTTATAGAAACACGAAAATACCCAGCATGCTTCCTCCGAAAACGGCGTATGGGTGCCTAAATGGCGGGGTAAAAAACGGTCATACACGTAAAATTCCACTCGTGCAAAAAACACGAGTGTACGTGGGAGTTTCAGCCCACGAACGCAGAAGAAGACAGAAGAAGACAAGAAAACAGAAAAGTTCAGATTATAACTGTCAACATGACAAAAAGAATACGTCAAACAATCGATAAAACCATCCAAAATGTAAAATTAAAATATTCATTATGTCAGATTCAATCAATGATTTTTAAGGTACTCCAGTTTGTTGTGCATTGTGTACAATTATGTTTTTGTTTTAATAAACTCAGATATCATAATTTAGTACCGGATTTTAAAAACAAATCATGTCAATGCATTCTTTATCATTGTCTGAATCGAAATTAGATAGTCCTGTTTTTAATGAAAACGTGCGCAAATCCAAGGTGAATCAGTTCGTCCCACCTTTGTGACGTATGGCTAGCCAAACTTTACTAGTTTTGGAGATGACTAATCCCCATCCTGAACTCAGGTGAAAATGAGTTCGGCTCATTCTCTCCCTGACAGGATGCCTTGAGTGTCCTTGTCTGGCAAGAAAACCGATTTTTTTTGATTTTTTTTTTTACATATTTAGAGCTTTTTGTTATGTATTATTGATATAAGCAGATTCGCGATCGTCGATAATGATTTTTCATGGTGTTGTGTAATTTTTAAATTACAAAGGAATTGATTTGTAAGACAGTTTCAAGGGAGCTATTTTTTCGCGGCTGTATTTACTGTGCAAACTCTAAATATGGCAAAAGTATCACGTGATAATCAACCGTTTGGTTTCGGCGTTCGCTGAAGCAGACGATTGTTTCTGTAGTGATGCAACCATATAATTTATTACGGTCTCCTTCCGGCAGCAGTCCCAAAATTTCGACTTGTTTTGACCTTAGAACGATGTCTTTATCATAACTGTGAAGAACAGAACGGAGATCACTGTGGAAGTCGGCTAATCTGCAATCATTTTCGTCTCGCGAAAACTGATCTCAAATTTAGATCAGTGCTCGCGAAAAACTCTTTATGGGAGATAACTCTTTATTCCTAGTTTTGATAGATTCGCGTAGGACTGTCGCGTCCGGTCAGGGAGAGAATGAGCCGAACTCATTTTGACCTGAGTTCAGGATGGACTGATCCCGTGTTGATCTTGAAGTTTCCAGCCGAATGATTAAATATATGTTTTGATTTTTTTTTTCACGCGACCTGTTTGATTCTATCCAGGTAGATTCGGAATCTAGCCAAATACCTATCTCAACCATGACATGAAATAAACTATGTACACCATTACTTGTGCACGTACCTGAGTCCTTGTGTAC
The DNA here is from genome assembly GCF_037325665.1 of Littorina saxatilis. Lineage (NCBI taxonomy): Eukaryota > Metazoa > Mollusca > Gastropoda > Littorinimorpha > Littorinidae > Littorina > Littorina saxatilis. The sequence continues at coordinate 45,733,793 of NC_090258.1, read as the reverse complement.
CGACTGCAAATACAGAATATTCGCAAGCGGGCCGGAGGCAGTGCGTAGTAAACCTGAAACAACACAAATAGTATTTGCTTTGTGGTTAAAACCTTCCATCTGAATTTGGAGAGAGGAGGAGGAGGAGGAGGAGGAGGAGGAAAGAGAGAGAGAGAGAGAGAGAGAGAGAGAGAGAGATTGAGAGAGAGAGAGAGAGAGAGAGAGAGAGAGAGAGAGAGAGAGAGAGAGAGAAAGAGACAATGACAATGACAATGACAATGACAATTCTTTATTTTACGAGGGTAACAGAATAAGCATTGGTATACTTTTTTGCATCTGGCCCTCGCCCTAAAGAGGGACTAAATCTATTATAATAACTACTAATACATACTTACATAATTAGTGAAACAGTATACGTTTATGTACATACGTGCATCATATGAAACATTGCAGTTTATAAATGTTCATGACAAGGTGCAAAGCAAACATTTGCAAGTCAATTAGACTTAGAGTCAGAATACTATGCAATAGTACATCAACTCTAAAAGACAATGGCCGGATATTATGCAGAACATCATAATTTCGTGAACAAAACAATAAATCAAAAGTGAGTGACTGTGTCCCAAAGCACATAACAATCAAGAATATACTATTTTCATTAAATGGGATATATATTTGTTTTTGAAAGAATCTGTGCTGGTAGCTTCCCGTAAGGCATTCGGAAGAGCGTTCCAGAGACGGCCACCTGAATAAACTAGACTAGACTTAAATAAGTCTATCCTAGGAAGAGGAGTGTTAAATTTCATAAGGTGGTGTGAATTTTTCAAAGAGAACTTTGAACAAATGGTTTGGGGTAGAGTTTCGGATATAATTTTATGCATAAAGATTCCTTTGTTAAAAAACAGTCTTGACTTTAGAGGTAAGATTCCTAAATGTATGTAGTCTAACTCTGTGAGGGTAGTGTGCTTTAGTAATACTACTTTTAGCGCTCTTTTATGTAATCTGCTAAGTGGTTTTAAGGAATTTTCACTTGCTGAGTCCCATAGAGTGGATGCGTAATCAATAACAGATTGAATATGAGCAATGAAGAATAACTTTCTGGTGTGGCAGTTCAGGAAGTGTTTAATTCTAGATAAGAGATACACTTTCTTTGACACCACTTTACTAAGTTGCTCTATGTGGGTTGACCAAGACAAGTTGTTAATATCAATATTAAAACCCAGCAGTTTGTGATGGTCGACTTTTTCCACTATTTCACCATCTATCATTAAAGCAGGACCAGCTGAACAAATATTCTGGCGTTTTTGTCTTGTTGTTATGACCATATATTTGGTTTTCTTTGGGTTAAGAGACATATGGTTTAGTTCAGTCCATTCTGTCAACTGGTTTAAACTCCTTTGAATTGATTCTGATAAGCGAGTTAAATTTGTGTTGCTGGAGTGAATTGTGGTGTCATCTGCAAAAGCAAAAAGTTCACATACATTTTGAATATGTAGTGGGAGGTCATTAATGTATATAATATAGAGAAGAGGAGGGGTCCTAAAACCGATCCTTGTGGTACACCGTATTTTACTTCTTGCATGCTCGACGCCGAGGCGTTTGTTAGTACAGTTTATTGTCTGCCGGTGAGAAATGAACTAATAAGTTTGACAGTTTCGATTCCGACGCCATACAAATTACAATGCGAATGTTCTCAATAATAACGTGTGATCAATAACGTCAAAGGCTTTAGCAAAATCAACAAAAATGGCACCACAGAATTCATTGTCGTTTATTTTCTCCAGCCATTGATCAACAAGAGAAACAAAGGCAGTATGGCAAGAATGGTTAGCTCTAAAACCCGATTGTTTAGGGTGAAGTAAATTGTTTTGGTTAAAATGCGTTAGAATATGTTTGCTTATGTGTTTTTCAAGTGGTTTTGAATTTGAATATTGAAATTGGCCTATAGTTTGATGGGTCTTTTTTGTCACCTGATTTAAACAGAGGAATGACTTTAGCCTGTTTCAGGGCGACTGGGAAATAATGTTTGTCTAAACAGAGATTATAAAGGTAAGTGAGTGTTTCAGAAATTACAGGGGCTGACAATTTAAGAATCCTACCATCGAGGCCGTCGATTCCCCGGGAGCCTGTTTGCTTAAGGTGTGTAAGTGCGTAAAAAACTTCAGGTACTGTAAGTAGAGGAATATTCGCTTGACTTGAAACTTGTTTCGACTCACAATATTCTTCTAACACTTTCAAATTGTTCAAATTGGGTTTGTCATTTGTAATAACTTGTTCAGCTATTTTAGAAAAATGCGTGTTTAAGTCATCAGGGGATAATAATTATGTCCTTAACACAACTTGAATGACTGGCAATCGTTTTATTTGTAAGTTCATTTATTGCTTTCCATATATTCTTTGAGTTTTGCTTTGATGATGCTAGGTCATGAAAGTACTTGATCTTTTTTGTTCGTTTAAGTGAGTTTACTTTATTTCTCTGTTCTCTATACTCCGCTTCCTTGCCAACTGATTTTAAGAAATCACGATGGCCAATAGCATCTTGTAATTCAGTAGCAAACCATTTAGGTTTTACTATTTGCTTGACTCTCTTAATTTTCCACTGGACATGTTTATCGTATATTTCTGTAAAGACATTTATCCAGTGTGTTATTGCATTATCAGGATCCGTATAATTATAAACATCAGAGAGAGAAGAATTACTTAAGTCTACAAGAAAGGCGTTCTCGTTAAATTTAGTAAAGGAGCGGTACTTTACTGTCTTGTGACCAACTTTGGGGATGTTTACACCCTTTCTTGACCACGTGAGACAAATAGGAAAATGATCACTACAGCCGCTGGTTGGAACACAAACTTCTGCAACGTTACGGGTGTTAGAAACATAGACATGATCTATCAAAGTGCTTGTAGATGCAGTAACCCTAGTAGGGGTGTTCACGACTTGTTTGAGATCATAAAGGTTGAACCTATCTAACCATGGTTTATTTTGCTTTCATAAATCAATATTAAAATCTCCTAAGAGAATGGTTTCTTTTGATTCTATCAAAGCAGCATCTAACATATATAATTATGTGAACATTTGTCAGTCCAGTTTGCACGTTCTGCTGGATTTCTATAGCAGAAACCAATAAGCATTGGAGGTGCCTTTTTTAATTTGACCTCGATCCAGACGGATTCCACAAACTGTTCTAAATGTGTTAAACGTGTGTAAGTCAATGATTCACTTATATACACAAGCAATCCAGTTTCTTTACATTGTTGGGGGTTTCTGCGTACAACACTGTAACCTGGAACACAAACCTCAGAATCCGAGAGAGAGAGAGAGAGAGAGAGAGAGAGAGAGAGAGAGAGAGAGAGAGAGAGAGAGAGAGAAATAGAGACAGACAGACAGACAGACAGGCAGACAGAGACAGACAGGCAGACATGGACAGAGACATAGACATAGTCAAAACGAGACAGACAGCCTGAGGCAGAAATTAAGACACACTTATAGACAGACAACCAGACAAACCGACAGACGGAGAGGCAGAATAGGATGATAGGAGAACAGAGATACACAGAATAGGATGATAGGAGAACAGAGATACACAGAAGCCCAAGGAGGTAAGAGAGATATATACACAGGGGGAAAAGCCAAACTCAAATAAGTGTCAAATCACTTAACTAAACGACCATTCAACCCATTAATTGACAGTTTCATTTTAATTTCATTTCAAAAGAAGATGCTTGCGAAATCGAATCGCTTCCTCTCAGCTGAAAACAAGAGCCGACTTGAGTTAGAGCACCCCCCCCCCCCCCCCCCCTCCCTCCAAACTCTAGTGCCATTTACCGGTACTGCAAGAATACTTACTGCGACTGGCTTGAAAGGACACATACAGTAGAAAGGCGGCTGGAATGAGGAGCAGGACAAACGACTTTCTCATCGTCAGTCGATGGAACATCAGTCCCAGGAACCGCCTCTGAACAGAGCAGAACAACAACACAACATTGAATTACGAGCGTGAGATTAGTCGCATGGTGGAGAGAGAGAGAGAGAAAGAGAGAGAGAGAGAGAGAGAGAGAGAGAGAGAGAGAGAGAGAGAGAGAGAGAGATTTGAGAGAGACAGACAGACAGAAAGACACATAGACAGACAGAGATAGATACAGAGATAGACTGTCTGACATAGAGAGAGACAGAGTGACAGACTGACTGACATAGAGAGAGAGAGAGAGAGATTTGAGAGAGAGAGAGAGAGAGAGAGACAAACAGACAGAAAGACACACAGACAGACAGAGCTAGATAGAGAGATAGACTGTCTGACATAGAGTGAGACAGAGTGACAAACTGACTGACATAGAGAGAGAGAGAGAGAGAGAGAGAGAGAGAGAGAGAGAGAGATTTAAGAGAGAGAGAGACAGACAGACAGAAAGACACACAGACAGACAGAGATAGATAGAGAGATAGACTGTCTGACATAGAGAGAGACAGAGTGACAGACTGACTGACATAGATATCGAGAGAGAGAGAGAGAGAGAGAGAGAGAGAGAGAGAGAGAGAGAGAGAGAGAGAGAGAGAGAGAGAGAGAGAGAGTTCATATCAAATCAAATCAAATCAAATGTTATTTTTCGAGGGTTGTAGCATAAGCAGTACAACGAGCTTTTTTTCAACCAGCCCTCGCCCAGAGAGGGGACTAATCTAATCACATATTTACACGGATATTCACGTAGAAAAAAGGTAGAAAAAAACAACAACATATGAATATTTACATATTACATATTATACACAAATATATGTAACGTAGTGAAAACAATGCTGAATACACACTGTGCATAAGTAAATGTGTTATTAAAGCTTTGAGTGTTTTTGTGTGGATATAATGAACACTGATGCTTTGGACAAATGAAAATATAACTAAACGAAGTCTTCCATCACTGTGATTTTTCGTAATTTAACATTAAATACAATGAAAGGTGTTTTTTGAAAGTATTGAGACTCATTGGGACTCGCACAAATTCCGGGAGAGAATTCCACAGGACGCGACCAGAATAGGCAAGCTTGACTTGAAGAGATCTATCCTTGGCATTGGGACGTTCAATTTTCGGTTTGGTTTGACTTTAAAATTTGCAACGAAAGTTCGTGGTGCACGGCCGGAAAGTATTTTGTGAAGGAGCACGCCTTCATTTAATTTGAATCTTTCTTTTAATGGGAGAATCTTCAGTTTCTTATAATCATCAAATACAAGACTGGATTGTTTCAGTAAAATTAGTTTTAGCGCTCGCCTATGTAAACTATACAATGGTTTTAAAATATTAGCACTGGCAGAGTCCCAGATGGTCGAACAATAATCTGTGATGGTTTGTATGCCTTAAAGTATAATAACCTTGAGTGCTGATCTAGAAAGTGTTTAATTCTATTTAACTGATATATTTCTCTCGACATTGTTTTACATAACGACCGAACATGATGGGCCCAAGACAAATTATTATCGATATATATTTATGAAGCAGCAGTAGCTTCCCTTCTACTTGAAACCTGCCGAGTTTTCAATGTTGGTTTAGATCTAAGTATTGCAATTCGTGTACAAAATCCCTCCCATCTTCAAAATATTGCCACTAATACTACCCCTCCAATCGTAAATATTCATTGCAACATTAATAGTCAGGAGCTTTGCCGGTGCAGTTTCTGTGTCTGTCTTAAAACAGATCAAATCACTTTCAACACTGTGCTCTTTTCTCTTTCAGTAACCACCACCGCATTGTACTCTCTTGCGAGTCATTCAAACTGGTCGATGAAAATGTTCACATTTTCAACACGTGCTCTAAGCGGTGAATACTCTGTTTGGCAATACGAATTACGAAACAAAACACTTTTTTTTCGGCTCTACTTCTTCACTTCTTTCACTTCCGCCACACAACGACCAGCGCTTTTCTGCACAGGAAAGTACATCTAAGTATTGCAATTCGAGTACAAAATCCCTCCCATCTTCAAAATATTGCCACTAATACTACCCCTCCCATCGTAAATATGAATTTCAACCATTAATAGTCAGGAGCTTTGCCGGTGTTTCTGTGTATGTGTGTGTGTGTGTGTGTGTGTGTGTGTGTGTGTGTGTGTGTGTGTGTGTGTGTGTGTGTGTGTGTTCGCGATGCACGGCCAAAGTTCTCGATGGATCTGCTTCAAATTTGGTGGGCATATTCAGGTGGACCCCGGGCACAAACTGGTCGATGAAAATTGGCAACACGTGCTCCAAGCCGGCGAACCGCCACGCTGCATAATCTGTCTCGCGATCCACCCGGCTTCATACTCTGTCTCGCAATCCACCCGGCGAAGCCGGGTATTCATCCAGTGAAACATATGCTGCCTAACCAACTGTTCTTCGTAGTCTCACTTATTGACTATGCCTCGATCTTTGTGTACTTCAGTGACATTTTCGCCGATCATTAAATGTATTAACTTTGCGTGTGTGTCTTCTGTGCATTTAATATAATATCGTTGTGACGTGACCCACTCTTCCCAAATATGTCATGATAGTAATTGAATACAGTTGTGTTTAAACCAAGGCAGCAAGGGAGAGGAGACGGGCACCGCCCTCATCAAGCGTGAACGCATTGCCATGCGATCTCCAAGACCACAACCGCCTGTCAGTCGCGAACAAGTTCACACTGTAGTACAGTGAAAACCCCATGTTAAGACCGCCACAAAACTGAGAAACTCAAGTCTTGAAAAGGAGGTACATGTATGAAGGCTATAAATAGAAAACAATCTGAGAAAACAGGTCTTAAAAGGGAGGGAGTCTTAAAACAGGGGTTCCACAGTAACTCGTAATAACGGCTATATGACACGAAATCCCGCCGTCCGATTTTGGAAGACTTTTGTTTCCATTACTTCACATGTGTTGTAGAACCGAAGTGAGTGAGATTTGTCAAACGTCAGAGGGCAAGGACACAAATGTTGATATGATTTGTGGGAAGGGCAGCATTCAGCCCGTCAGGTAGATAAAGTTTAAATCTCTTGACAAAATATGTGTTTGCACCTGAGCCCTTTCTTTGCCTCAATGGCCCAGATGGAAAATAAGCCAGGCAAATGATCAGGAACAAGGTACAACGTACTTCTTTTCTAAGCTCTCTGTCTCTGCTGGCGAGGGTTTGAGTCACGGCATCCAATAAAGTAAGACATTGGAAGAAACCTTATTTCTCGAGACAAATACGCATAACGCCGAGGGAGGGGCGTTAATGTCCCCCTTGGTTTGTACCCTGTTGATTTATGATACAAATGCAATGTTAACGTTTTTGTTGGATACTGCTTTTGTACACGACACAATAGAATTTCTAGATATATGTGACCCTCCACCACGGAATGAGTCGCATGTCACCTCGCGCGGTTCTGCGCTAGGCTTAATATAAGTCCGGGGGATGTCTGGTAACAGTGTGACGGTCACCTTAGTCACAGGCTTATAACTCGAAAAGTGTTGCTCTTTTCTAAAACGGTTTTCACCCCTGGATAGAGCATACACAACTATTTAAGAAAATGTAAAAATATGAAAATCATGCAACGGTGACACATGCGACTCATTCCGTGGTGGAGGGTCACAAAACCAACAAACACCTCGATTTTTCTAAGCAGACGAGGGAGGTAACTTTTATAACAGTAGCATTGGTTGTTTCCCGGTAAACGCTGCATTAATTTAGCTGGCATATTATTACAGCTATTTCATGAAACCCCGCTATCCGCTTTGTGGTAGACTTTTGTCTTCACGACCCCTGAGGTGTTGTAAAACTTTAAAAACAAATCTGTTGGAAAGGAATGAGTGTGCACCAGAGCACTGTCTTCGCCCCGTTTGCTAAGATTAAAACCCATGGTGCGGAGAAACAGATGTCAGTCACGTTAAATGAAAACGTCAAACAAAACCGATCCATAAAACATAGCATTCTCACTGCTGGATACCAGACGTTAAGCTGTGTACTTAGCAGTTAACAGTTGGTAAACAACACCTGGTAATGGTTAAATGTATTACTGTTTGTGTGTTTTGATCCGCATTTCAACACTAACAAGAG
>NC_090258.1:45720783-45723283 GCF_037325665.1 Littorina saxatilis | reverse complement strand
AGTTTTTGCCTAGTTGTTATTATCATGCTTTTTGTTTTTTGGGGGTTAAGGGACATGTGATTTAGCTCAGTCCATTCACTCAACTGGTTTAAACTTTCTTGCAGTGTTTCTGATAAACGACTTAAATTTTTGTTACTAGAATGTATGGTTGTGTCATCTGCAAAAAGTTCACATAAATTCTCAATGTGAAGGGGAAGGTCATTTATGTATATAGAGAAGAGGAGAGGGCCTAAAACTGACCCTTGTGGTACGCCATATCGTACATCCTGCATACTTGATGCTGAGGCGTTTGCGTATACAGCCTGTTGCCTGTCAATAAGAAAAGAAGTTATAAGTTCAACAGAATCAATCCCGAGTCCATACAATGTGAGTTTCCTCAGTAACAACTTGTGATCAATTACATCAAAAGCTTTGGCAAAATCGACAAAAACAGCTCCACAAAATTCATTATCGTTGATCTTTTCCAACCACTGATCAACAAGAGAGACTAAGGCAGTGTGACAGGAGTGATGAGCTCTAAATCCAGACTGGTTAGGGTTAAATAATTGATTGAGGTCAAAGTGCGATAATAGGTGTTTGTTTATATGTCGTTCCAGTGGTTTTGGTAATACTGAAAGTATAGAAATCGGTCTGTAATTTGAGGGGTCTTTCTTTTCGCCAGATTTAAACAGAGGAATGATTTTAGCCTGCTTGAGGGCTATTGGAAAATAGTTTTTTTCTAAACAGAGATTATAAATTAAGTGAGGGTGTCAGAGATTACAGGGGCTGATAACTTTAGAATCCTTCCATCAAGCCCGTCTATTCCCCGGGTACCCGTTTGCTTAAATGAGCGAGTGCGTAAAATACTTCAGGCACCGTAAGCGGAGGAATATTTAACTGAGATGAAATTTGTTTTGATTTACAGAAGTCTTCCAAAACTTCCAATTTATTTAAGGTTGTTTTATCATTTATAACAACCTTTTCAGCTATTTTGGAAAAATGTGTGTTTAAATCATCAGGTGATATGTCCTTTAGGCAACTTGAAGTAGATGCAGTCGTTTTATTTGTAAGTTCATTTATTGCTTTCCAAATGTTCTTTGAATTTTGTTTTGAAGAAGCAAGGTCTTGAAAATACTTTCTTTTTTTTAATCGTTTCATTGAATTAACTTTATTTCTCTATTCTCTATACTCATCTTCTTTACCGATTGACTTTAAAAAATCACGATGATCAATTGCATCTTGTAATTCATCATCAAACCACTTAGGTTTTACTATGTGTTTGACTCTCTTAATTCTCCATGGAGCATGTTGATCATAAATGTTAGTGAAAGCATTCAGCCAGTGCGTTAGAGCAGCATCAGGATTCGTATGATTATAAACCTCAGGGAGAGAGGAATTACAGAGGTCACGGAGAAATGTGTCTTCGTTGAATTGAGAAAAGGATCTATATTTTATTGTCTTGTGGCCAGCTTTAGGAATTTTTACACCCTTTCTCGACCACGTTAGACAAACGGGAAAGTGATCACTGCAACCACTAGCTGGAACACAACATTCAACAATGTTACGATGATCAGTCATATAAATATGATCTATCAGAGTGCTGGTGGTTGCTGTGACTCTCGTAGGTGTGCATACTATTTGTTTGAGATTATAGAGGTTAAGCATATCAAGCCACATTTTGTTCTGTTTTAACAAATTAATATTAAAGTCACCTAACATAATTATTTCCTTTGATTCGAGCAAGACTGCATCTAACATCTGTGTAAAATTATCTGACCAGTTTGCTCGCTCTGCAGGATTTCTATAACAGAAACCTATAAGGAGTGGAGGTGCTCTTTCAACTTAATTTCTATCCACACCGATTCCACAAACTGCTCAAGATGTGTTAATCGTGTATAACTAACTGATTCGCTTATGTACAATAGCAAACCAGTTTCTTTACTTTGCTGTGGGTCTCTTCGTAAAACATTGTAACCAGGAATAGCAACATCAGAATCGGAAATCTGGTGAGATAATCTGGATTCTGAAAACCCAAAAACGTGAAAGCTTGAACCAGAATTTAAAAGCATAGTAGATATGTCAGTCATTTTGTTAATTGCATGGTTTATATTCAGGTGTCCCACGCGAAAACCGTCTTTAGTGGGCCATGCATTGGGACAGCTGCTCATCGTGAAACTATAATTATAACAGCGTTTTAACTCCTGAGCGTTAAAATGAATCGATATATCTACTGAAATATCTTGGTACAAATTAAACAAACTAAAAGTAAATAGCACATACACCACGACCCTCGTCTCGATTCCCCCCTCTACGTTAAAATATTTAGTCAAAACTTGACTAAATATAATAAGCAATTAAGAAACACAAAAATATGTTATCAAAAAGGAATAGACACTGTAATAATGAACAAGTCGCGTAAGGCGAAAATACAATATTTAGTCAAGTAGCTGTCGAACTCACAGAACACGTGGAATTGACAAGAAGAGCGGGGTATTCGTTGCGCTGAGAAGGATAGCACGCT
>NC_090258.1:45658283-45715783 GCF_037325665.1 Littorina saxatilis | reverse complement strand
GGCTTTGCCTAAAACCTTTATCCTTTTGTAATAAAGTTCTGAGTCTGAGTCTGAGTCTGAGTCTCTCTCTCTCTCTCTCTCTCTCTCTCTCTCTCTCTCTCTCTCTCTCTCTCTCTCTCTCTCTCTCTCTCTCTCTCTCTCTTCATTACACACACACACACACACACACACGCACACACACCGCACTCACACACGCACACACACGCACAAACGCATACGTACACACGGTATCGTACACACAAACTCACACACAGAAAAACATCCGTGTATGTATATACGGTATCATGCGAGAGAGAGAGGTAGAGAGTAGGGAGAGGGCAATCCAAGATTAAGGGTGGGTACGAAGTCAACGTAGTTGGCATCGCTGATAGCCGTGCCATTGCCAGACACGAAGTGACTCGAGCAGACTTTTCAATGGCACGACAAACCCCAGTCGTCGGATTGCTTGCACCCATCGCGTCCTTTGCTGTTGCGCCTTCGCACTTGCACCCATCGGAAAGCCATACAATGACAAATTCTGTCCTCCGTATTTCTCTTTCTTCATTCCACTGTTGCACTTGCAGTTGCAAACACAACAGTTTGCCTCGTCGTCTCCGCACTTAACTTTGCACCAATCCTCGTTGTCGATTTTTCCTTTTGCCCCCTAGTTCCGGTAGATCTGACAATAAACTTCACAGCGCATGCGCCAAAATTTAAGTGAAAAAGGTCTATTGCCCCGAAAAATGTGTACCTCGATTTTCCTACAAATCCGTTCGGTAGTTTTTGAGATATGCTCTATGATCTCTCGCCTTTTAATATGACGTCATGGGCGTAGTTTAGACTCAATGTGACGTTCTCTCTTGGCCGAACAGAGATTTGAAGTAACAGGTTCAAAGTGTTATTTCCATTCAACGAATTTCTTCAATTTGTGCACATGTTCAACGTCAAACACATACACACTATATATTTTTTGAAATCAGAACATGATAAGGAATAGACGAATATTAATAATATCTGTTTTGTTCCAACAATGCAGACCGTTGTTTTCTTCACTTCCAAGCACTTGTTTCAATCATACACAACAAACGTATATATTTTCGGATACAGGAGGCAATAGGGATTACAATGATATCACTTTTGTGATTCAAATTCCGATTTTTGAAGAAAAAGAAAAAAATAGGCAACTTTTGCATGAACATTTGATACACGGATTTGTAAGGTACCGAGCTCAAATGCAATCCCGTAGTCCGACCGAGGCAAAGATTGTAGGACAAAACGTTCAATAACAATGATTGAAAAATGTTGCAGTGTCGCCTCAACTTTTGCAAACGGGCGAATATGACGGCATCAAATAGTCCTATCAAAAATCAGAGAAAAACGACACAAGCAATTGCCCCGAAAAATGTGTACTTCGATTTTCGTACAAATCCGTTCGGTAGTTTTTGAGATATGCTCTGCACAGACAGACAGACACACATACCTAGAGAGACAAACCTCACCCTCCGCCCTCGTTTAACCTTTGCCGTGCTTCCTGGGTTCACCTGTACCCAGAGACACACTAAAATCATTGTAACTCTGGAACCATTAAAGGTATCGTTTTGAAATTTTAAGTATCTCTCACACACCTAATTTACGCTCTGTCTGCAAATTTTTAGTGTGTACATGACAAAACATCAGAATTAATTGATTATGATAATTTACATAAACACTACCGATGGCGCGGGTTCACACATACCCATACTTTTAAAGAGTAGTAGTGATTGTAACTATCCCTCTGCCGACGGCGCGGGTTCTGCTACACCCATAATTACCAAAGCGGCGGAACAGTGTCTGTCTGCCTGTTTGTCTCCAAGAGACTGTCTGTCTCTCTGTTTGTCTGTCCGTATCTCTCTGTCTGTATGTCTGTTGTCAGTTGCTCTGTCCGTCTGTCTGTCTGTCTATCCGTCTATCCGTCTATCTGACTGTCTGTCTATCTGACTGTCTGTCTCTGTCTCTCTCTGTCTGTCTCTCTCTCTGTCTGTCTCTCTCTCTGTCTCTCTCTCTCTCTCTCTCTCTTAGTCTCTCTCTCTGTCTCTCTTTCTTAGTCTCTCTCTCTTTCTTAGTCTCTCTCTCTTTCTTAGTCTCTCTCTCTTTCTTAGTCTCTCTCTCTCTCTTAGTCTCTCTCTCTCTCTTTCTTAGTCTCTCGCTCTCTCTCTTTCTTAGTCTCTCTCTCTCTCTTTCTTAGTCTCTCTCTCTCTCTCTTTTTTAGTCTCTCTCTCTCTCTTTATTAGTCTCTCTCTCTCTCTTAGTCTCTCTCTCTCTCTTTCTTAGTCTCTCTCTCTCTCTTAGTCTCTCTCTCTTTCTTAGTCTCTCTTTCTCTCTCTCTTTCTTAGTCTCTCTCTCTCTCTCTTTCTTAGTCTCTCTCTCTCTCTTTTTTAGTCTCTCTCTCTCTCTCTTTCTTAGTCTCTCTTTCTCTTTCTTAGTCTCTCTCTCTCTTTCTTAGTCTCTCTCTCTCTTTCTTAGTCTCTCTCTCTCTCTAGCTCTTTCTTAGTCTCTCTCTCTCTCTTTCTTAGTCTCTCTCTCTCTCTTTCTTAGTCTCTCTCTCTCTCTCTTTCTCTTTCTTAGTCTCTCTCTCTCTCTTTCTTAGTCTCTCTCTCTCTCTTTCTTAGTCTCTCTCTCTTTCTTAGTCTCTCTCTCTCTCTTTCTTAGTCTCTCTCTCTCTTTCTTAGTCTCTCTCTCTCTCTCTTTCTTAGTCTCTCTCTCTCTCTCTTTCTTAGTCTCTCTCTCTCTCTCTTAGTCTCTCTCTCTCTCTCTTTCTTAGTCTCTCTCTCTCTCTCTCTCTCTTAGTCTCTCTCTCTTTCTTAGTCTCTCTTTCTCTCTCTTAGTCTCTCTCTCTCTCTCTTTCTTAGTCTCTCTCTCTCTTTTTTAGTCTCTCTCTCTCTCTTTCTTAGTCTCTCTCTCTCTCTTTCTTAGTCTCTCTCTCTCTCTCTCTCTTAGTCTCTCTCTCTCTTTCTTAGTCTCTCTCTCTCTCTCTTAGTCTCTCTCTCTTTCTTAGTCTCTCTTTCTCTCTCTTAGTCTCTCTCTCTCTCTTTCTTAGTCTCTCTCTCTCTTTTTTAGTCTCTCTCTCTCTCTCTCTTTCTTAGTCTCTCTCTCTCTCTCTCTTTCTTAGTCTCTCTCTCTCTTTCTTAGTCTCTCTCTCTCTCTCTTTCTTAGTCTCTCTCTTTCTTGGTCTCTCTCTCTTAGTCTCCCTCTCTCTCTTTCTTAGTCTCTTTCTCTCTCTTTCTTAGTCTCTCTCTCTCTCTTTCTTAGTCTCTCTCTCTCTTTCTTAGTCTCTCTCTCTCTTTCTTAGTCTCTCTCTCTCTCTCTTTCTTAGTCTCTCTCTCTTTCTTAGTCTCTCTCTCTTTCTTAGTCTCTCTCTCTTTCTTAGTCTCTCTCTCTTTCTTAGTCTCTCTCTCTTTCTTAGTCTCTCTCTCTTTATTTGTCTCTCTCTCTTTCTTAGTCTCTCTCTCTTTATTTGTCTCTCTATCTCTCTTTATTTGTCTCTCTCTCTATCTTTCTTAGTCTCTCTCTCTCTCTTTCTTAGTATCTCTCTCTCTCTCTTTCTTAGTCTCTCTCTCTCTCTCTTTCTTAGTCTCTCTCTCTTTCTTAGTCTCTCTCTCTTTCTTAGTCTCTCTCTCTTTCTTAGTCTCTCTCTCTCTCTTTCTTAGTCTCTCTCTCTTTCTTAGTCTATCTCTCTCTCTCTTTCTTAGTCTCCCTCTCTCTCTTTATTTGTCTCTCTCTCTTTCTTAGTCTCTCACTCTCTTTCTTAGACTCTCTCTCTCTCTCTCTTTCTTAGTCGCTCTCTTTTTCTTAGTCTCTCTCTCTCTCTCTTTCTTAGTCTCTCTCTCTTTCTTAGTCTCTCTCTCTCTCTCTCTTTCTTAGTCTCCCTCTCTCTCTTTCTTAGTCTCTCTCTCTCTCTTTCTTAGTCTCTCACTCTCTTTCTTAGACTCTCTCTCTCTCTTTCTTAGTCTCTCTCTCTCTCTTTCTTAGTCTCTCTCTCTCTTTCTTAGTCTCTCTCTCTTTCTTAGTCTCTCTCTCTTTCTTAGTCTCTCTCTCTCTCTCTCTCTCTCTTTCTTAGTCTCTCAGTCTCTCTCAGTCTCTCCATCCCCCTCTCCCTCCCCTCTCCCTCCCCCTCTCCCTCCCCTGCAAGAGGTCGGTGAAGGGAGAAACTCGATGCAACCACTGAAGTAGCGCTGTGGGTTTCCCTGAACCCACCCCGTCGTTAGAGAAATAAACGGTAAAAACCCTCTTTCAAATGTATGGGTTCAGACAAACCCGCATCGTCGTTAGAGGAATAAACGGTAAAAACCCTCTTTCAAATGTATGGGTTCAGACAAACCCGCATCGTCGGGAGTGTGTAGTCAAAAGCGGCATCCGGCAAAGGTTAAATAATTCAGTCAAGTATTGACTGAATGTAAAAAGACATAAGACTAGACTATGTACACACAGACAGAAACAAAAAGAAGAGACAGATCGACGAAACAACCAGGTATAATGTGGCGACTAGCTTAAGAGTGAAGGAAACAAATTACCATTTTGTATAAATCAGTAACACAGGAACTCTTCCGCGTAAACAACCACAAATCAGTTCCAAACTGAAGCAATTCCACCGTGAAGAAAATAAGGAAATCCACTCCTTAGCAGCAAAGCATCACGTCAAATCCTGTGATCTTGATTGATAGGTCTACACAATGACACACTCACTCTCTCGCATCCAAGTTTTACACCACTAAGATACGTTTTATGTGCACAGTATGTACGTCCAACCGATGAAAACAATTACGAAAACCACTCGTTCTTTATCATTTTACACCGCTTAGACAAAATTCATAATGTAGTCTGTTTGAATGATACAACTTGAAATAACAAACCCACTTCTTTCTCAGCGAAACCTAATACTAACCAGACACACGTTTAGTCTGTTTGATAGAACACAGTAAACCTTTTCTTTGAATCCGACACTGAGGACACAGTTTAATCGTTGTTTACATGTGTATCACACGAATACAACATTAATACAAAAACAAGTCGCGTAAGGCGAAAATACAATATTTAGTCAAGTAGCTGCCATTTTTCAGCAAGACCGTATACTCGTAGCATCGTCAGTCCACCGCTCATGGCAAAGGCAGTGAAATTGACAAGAAGAGCGGGGTAGTAGTTGCGCTAAGAAGGATAGCACGCTTTTCTGTACCTCTCTTTGTTTTAACTTTCTGAGCGTGTTTTTAATCCAAACATATCATATCTATATGTTTTTGGAATCAGGAACCGACAAGGAATAAGATGAAAGTGTTTTTAAATTGATTTGGACAATTTAATTTTGATAATAATTTTTATATATTTAATTTTCAGAGCTTGTTTTTAATCCAAATATAACATATGCATATGTTTTTGGAATCAGCAAATGATGGAGAATAAGATAAACGTAAATTTGGATCGTTTTATAAATTTTTATTTTTTTTTACAATTTTCAGATTTTTAATGACCAAAGTCATTAATTAATTTTTAAGCCACCAAGCTGAAATGCAATACCGAAGTCCGGGCTTCGTCGAAGATTACTTGACCAAAATTTCAACCAATTTGGTTGAAAAATGAGGGCGTGACAGTGCCGCCTCAACTTTCACGAAAAGCCGGATATGACGTCATCAAAGACATTAATCAAAAAAATGATAAATATTTTCGGGGATATCATACCCAGGAACGCTCATGTCAAATTTCATAAAGATCGGTCCAGTAGTTTGGTCTGAATCGCTCTACACGCACGCACACACGCACACACGCACACACGCACACACATACACCACGACCCTCGTTTCGATTCCCCCTCGATGTTAAAATATTTAGTCAAAACTTGACTAAATATAAAAATGAAATAATGTTTATCCTACATACGTGAGAGAGACACCCGTGAGATAATAATCGTTCAAATCACACGTGTGTATATCATGTAAATGAGGTCATGTCAAGCAAGTCTGGCAGGGACCTGTTTTTCCACTGCTTATGATGCCAAAGTCACCGAGACAAATGTCATTATAGAAACAAAAATTGCGCTCGCTAATTACCCTCGATGAATCTTTAGAACTAACACGTCATGCCACACTTTCAGAGTGACGTTTCTTTGCTTTGACGTAATAGATTGCACGAGGCTTTAGGAGAGATCGAGGTTCCAAAACAAGCGTCTTCAATTTAGCTGCTTTGACTGCAGGACATTTTCAGTAAAAATACACGTAAGTACAGTATGTAGGATAAACAGAATACTACATGGCTTGCTGTGTCGTACCAGATTTACACTCGTTGCTTTTTCAAATAGTGAACAGCTCGCTTTCGCTCGCAGTTCAATATTTAAAAAAACAACTCGTGTAAATCTGGTACGACACAGCAAGCCATGTAGTATTCTCTATTTATAAAAATGAAAAAAACAAGAAATTCCTTCGAGGTAGGAAAAACACCCCCGTTGGTCAAAGGGAAATAACCATTCTCACTGCACCCATTCTCACTGCCACCAACTGAGAAGGTTATTTCCCTTTGACCATGAATATGTTTCTCTATAAGTCCTTGTATAATCTTAATCCACCAATAACTCCCTAACCGTGTGTTTGACTGGTCCCAATTTTTGTAAGGACCGTTTCAGGAATGTATAGAACCTGTTCACCAAGTTTGGTGACGATCGGTCCGTTCATTCTTGAGATCTATATGCGAACACAAACACACAAACACACAAACAAACAAACAAACACATCGACCGAAACCTATACACACCCCTATACCGGGGGTGTAAAAATGCACGCACATACACACAGACGTTGTATGGCAACCCAACCAGAACCTGCTGAAACGAAATGTAAGCTATGATGCTTGGCTTACGATTAATAAAAAAAATAAAATAATAAGAATAGAACTTCTGTACCAAACACAATAACACCGAACTGTATAAGTCGCATTGATCAACATGAGAAAACAAACCATTCCTTCCAAGCCCAATCTACCACTATACTAAAACAAATGCCATGATGAATTTTGTTTTAATTTAATTTTTTATTTATTTTTTAATTTAAGCAATACACTAACTCGACAAAGGTATCCCACAAACTGACGAAAAAACCCAAAAACCAGACTTTCTTCGCCAAACCTAGCACAACAGAAACGATGGCTGAAGCTGATGACTTATCGCAAACGCCGATACGCAAAATAATCTACACCACACACGGTTACGATAGAGACAAGAGGGAAGTGATTCCTGAGGCCAGTCACAAGGGCCATATACCTTGTTGACACTGCGAGCGAGAGGAGGAGAAAATAATGATTGGCTGAAGGTAATTTACAGGGTCAATTTACATCGCGTGTTTGATCTTAGGGTCGATTGTGGAAAATATTGTTTGGAGGACCCAATAATTAAAGTCGATTAGACACACCTGTGTTGTGTGTGTGTGTGTGTGAGTGGGGGGGGTATGCGTTTGTGAGTGTGTGTGTGTGTGTGTGTGTGTGTGTGCATGTGCGTGTGTGTATGTGCGTGTGTGTGTGTGCGTGCGTGCTTGCGTGCGTGTGTGTGTGTGTGTGTGCGTGTGCGTGTGTGGGTGTATGTGTGCGTGTGTGTGTGTGTGTGCGTGCGTGCGTGTGTGTGTGTGTGTCTGTCTGTCTGTCTATCTGTATGTCTTTCTGTCGGTCTGTCTGTTCATCAGGAGCGTGATGATATACAGTAAGCAATCATGACCAGCATTCACCGACATTTCATTCAAAATGTAATGCAGGTATCGTTTTACATTAACACAAACGAATGTTTACTTCTGTAGATAACGATGCAAGAAGGCGGAGTCAGGAGCTTTGATTAACCCGTGAATCCATCGGGGATTTAGAGCTGAGGCACCATTCTTGTAATATACTTGTCATAGTCGGCAACAGAAAGGTGATACAGAGTATCTCGCATTGTGCGCGTGTGTGACTGTCGAACAATCATGCTTTGAATTTGTTTAATAAGGAGCGTAAATGACATTGTTCTTTCGACAATGAGAGCCCATTGACAAATAAAAATGCATGCATCCAGCGTTTAACCCTGCTCAAAGCGCTAAACAATCAAAATACTACGACAACATAACATTATGCAACGTGCAATCACACGCATGTCAATACATAACACATTGCTTTATAAAACATTATCACAAACACACGCACGGGCACACACACGCACTACATAAACAAATTGCACAATGATACATTATCACAAACATATGCACTCACGCGCACATCAAAGCGTCAAAAAGCGCGCGCAAAACTATGTACATAACATGGGACAAAAATGACCATCAGGAACGGACCAGGCTTGAAAATGTATTTCACGGTAAATGTTTGCGGAAAAGGTGTGTTTTTAGTTTTGATTTAGGGAGATAGGGAAGAACAACTAAACGTTACATGATGATGCGACACTTTAGCAAGCCGTGTTGATCTCTGACTGACTATTAGGGTTTAACGTCCTCTTAGACCAACTGGTCTATATTGGGACATGTGTTGGTAATACGTTGAAGATATGGTGTGATACTTTGATTCGAACAAGCCCGCTGTGGCTGTCTTCTTCGACACACCAGCATTGGGTTTGTCTCGTCAAAGTATCGAAATACGATCATGATAATCGGAGACGAGAGATGATGCATGCGTGTCTTCGTGTTTTCCAAGCCCTGAGACTTTCGCTGTGAACGTGGGATCTTTTTCGTGCGCATGTGTACACACGGGGGTGTTCGGACACCGAAGAGAGTCTGCACAAAGTTGACTCCGAGAAATAAATCTCTCGCCGACGTGGGGATCGAACCCACGCTGATAACGACCAACTGGCTACAAAGCCAGCGCGCTACCAACTGAGCTACGTCCCCGCCCCATGTGTTGATCTCTCCGCTAAATCGTATGGCTTACACAGTTGTATTCAGTTATTTACAAGTTAAAAATGCCGCATATAGGGTTACAGTCAATTAAATAAATGGAGGCACACCAAGCTAAGCTTATCAGCATGCTCTTAAGAGTTTTTTTATATTTAATAACTCGTTAACGTAGCAATGCAGCAGCATTGTCAACACTAATGTTCCTAAACGTATTAAAGCAGAAAACTAGCCGTCAAAGAGAAGCATTTTCCATTCGACGTATCCCACTATAACAGTGACATAATCGATTGTGTCTCTCACATTTACCTTAAAAAGGCCCATTATGGAGCTGAAAGAGAATGTAACACCTGGCAACCTATCGATCAGGGGTAACAGGTAAACTTGACACAACCCACTCCTAGAAGTGTGTTTCGTTTCGTTAACTTGTGTGAGTGAAACATTTCAAAGTAGTCTTTGCTTGTATCTTTTTTTTAAACTTGTTTTTCTATTTTTTTGCTTGAAGCCTTTTTTTTCTTTTTTTTCAACGTCTTTCGCTATGCGTATTTCATTCTTCATTTGTGGATGTTGGTTTTAACAAATGATTTATCTATGTTTTACATGTTCTTATAATTTTCATTATATCAAAGTAAAAACAAACAAGCCCACGGTTTATGGGGGTGCATTAAACAACAACGTGCACTCAGAAATTAGGACATGGCAGAGTGTCAGGTCAGTCAATTAATTTAACCACAAGCATATGATCTTACAGGCCCCCAACCACCATTACCTTTAGTCGACGCGCCGTGATACATATGCCCTCTGACCCTTTTTTTTTCAAATAGACGGGGGTATCCCGGATTAAAAATAGAATACGGGATTACGGGGAAGCTTTTTAAGGGCGCTTACGAACTGAATTCGTTTTTCAATACACCACTCAAAACCTTTGGAATGAATTACAATGAATACATACAAGGATTTCGAGAAATCTCACACAAACAAACGAAGTACACACACACACACACACACACACACACACACACACACACACACACACACATACACACACACGCACACACACACACACACACACACACGCGCACACACACACACACACGCACACACACACACACACATTATATATCCTTCATTCATCTGTCTCGCACAGCCATATAGCCAATCAAACAAACAACCATCTCCTTCATGTATTCGTTCTTAGCCCCCGAACCAGACATGCCCCAGTGGGTCACATTGACACCATCTTGCCTCCCAGCTTCACTTTTTGCATCAGTTTTACTTTGAACTACTCGTTATGTTTGCTCAGCGCAATGATTTCGATAATCCAGTTTGATCAGGTGTGTAATTGTATATGCAGGTCAACAGATGGCACTGATTTGCATTTGCTTGAGTGCGTGTCCTAGCTGTATTTTAACCCCTTGACTGCCTTAGGACGGGTATACCCATCATGCGCGTGTGCAGCCGCAGCGCCTTAGGACGGGTAAACCCGTCTTCTCCGTTCAGGAATTTTCCAGAAATGCTACGTCACTGCTGACACACAAATAGCAGCCAATGGCTTGGTGGGATACCTCATTCTCTTGAATAAACATAAATGGTGACGCGGTTTTGCGTCTGAAGGCTATTTTCGGCCTTGGAGGGCAGGAAAGGGGAGAGAAAGCTCGACTCGTCAAAATGGCTAACGGTGACAGTCGACCGGGCCCTTGTAGGGAAAAACAAAGACGGACTGACGCTACAGGCGGTGCAAATGATTATGGATACTGACAGGGGAAGGGGGAGATCTTCTATCGGACGATTCGTTGGAAACAGGTAGATGACAGTGATTATGATCCTTTCTTGGAGCAAGCAAAACAGCCACCTGTGTTTGATCTACAGGCACCGGAAGATGCGCCGGACTGATTTTTCAAAAGTTCATATTTAAACATCATTATAAGCCAAACTAATTATTATTTCCATGTTTAGACACTGAAAACAGATTCTTGGTTCAATTTCCTTTAAAAATAACAAAGGTTTTACTTACCTACCTACTGCCAGTTTGGAGCTAGAGAGAGAGAGAGAGAGAGAGAGAGAGAGAGAGAGAGAGAGAGAGAGAGAGAGAGAGAGAGAGAGAGAGAGAGAGAGAGAGAGAGAGAGAGAGAGAGAGAGAGGCAGCGAGCTAGAACACTCCACCGAGACGTTCTATAGTTACTGGTAGGTTACAGCTAGGCTTAAGTTCCCTTCTAATTGTATTTAATTATTATTCTTATCTCGTTATTTCTACACGATCAGTTAAAGGAGGTGACTAATTTACTGACCCCCGAGGAGATATAATTATATCTTGAATTATACTCGCTTGACGCGATATTTGGACAAGCGCTTTGATGATTATTTTGGTAAACTGTCGTTTCACATAAACACACACTGTTTGCTGACATGCAAAATTCGACAGATGGCATCTTGGTAATGGAAATGGCAAACGTGACTTGGAATGTGTGTTATATAAACCTACAATGATGAATCCCTTGTCTTGATATCCTTTGAATTTGTCACCCAATACCCGATATACACTAATCCGTTTGATGTCCCACACACAACACACACGTGTTTTGTAAAGCGATTTTAAACCGTCAGCACCACAAACAACAACAGCATCAACAAATGCAAATGCTTTATACCACTCGATCCCCTTCGTCACATCCCATTACACTCACTAAACACAATGGATCGCTTCCCTTTCAATGGGTCTCTGGGCGGGGACGTAGCTCAGTTGGTTGCGCGCTGGCTTTGTAGCCAGTTGGTCACTATCAGCGTGGGTTCGATCCCCACGTTCGGCGAGAGATTTATTTCTCGGAGTCAACTTTGTGCGTGCCATAATAAACAACAGCGTGAAGATGACAATCAATATAAAGACATAAAATTCAGCGTTCGCTTCTTCGTACGGGCACATATGAAAGTCTGTCATGCGAACAGCACTTAAAGGCTGACATATAGTCCTATTTAATTAGTTTAATTACTTCCAGGGCTTTTCCCATCGTTGCGGGGATGTATACATTAAGCTTCCTGCAAAGTTTTAGGATTGAAGTCCTTACCAATTACGAGAAATAATTAATTCTTTATTGCATTGTTTAGCAACAGTTCTCCAGGACTTGGGCTATTTTTAGACCGTTGACGTCACTTCGTGACGTTTCGTAAACCAAAGATGGCGTCGGAGACAGTCAAAGCGCGCTTGCGTACAATGGCAAAAAAGATAGAAGTAAACCCGTCTAAAGCTGTCAAGGCCACTAAATCTGCTGAGAAGAGAAAATGGACTCCTTGCTTTATCACCACGCAGCACAACACTGGGATGGCTGATGTGCTGTTGAGTAAATGGTTGGTGGGCCGGTGGCGGTATAGTAGTGATGGTTGATGAGACTAGCTGTTGCTGCTGCTGCTGCTGTAGTGGTGGTTGATGAGACTGTTGATGCTGCTGCTGCTGCAGCCGAGGGAGAAGCAACGGCTCTTGCTGCTGCAGCGACAGCTGCTGGTGCGGCGGCTGTTTCTGCCACTGTTGCTTCTGCTGTTGTTGCGGCTGTTGCTGCTGCTGCCGATGTTGCTCATGCGGCGGCTGTTGTTGCTGCTGTTGCTGCTGTTGCTGCTGTTGCTGCCGCTGTTGCTGGTGCGGCGGCTGTTGCTGTTGTGGCAGCTGCTGCTGCTGTTGATGAGGTGGTCATTGCTGTTGTTGGTGAGGTGACTGCTGCTGCTGCTTCTTTTGCAGTGGTTGGTGTGATATGGGCGGAGGTGCTCCGCCTTTAACGACGTCCGCAAACGAAGCTCTGCCTAGTCGCTTCTCAAAAACGATGGCTTTGATGTCCTTTGCGAGTAAAGACAGGCCCCTTGCAGAGTAGTGGACCTTGTCTTGCAATATGTCTGGGTCAGTTTGACCGTCACTGTCAAGGCGCCAGATATCCGACAGTGCCAAGAACTGCACCTTTACACCATCACATAGCAACGCGAGCTTAGTGTTAACTTGCAGAATCTGCCGTGTAACTTTGCGCTGAGCCTGTGGAGGGATGGCTACGACAAAGATGACCGCATTAGGGAAGCGTAGCGATGTTTCAGATAATAGCGTCTCATAGTTGCTTTGAATTTCACTCGTGTTTTGTATGCCGTCATTCGTGCCGACATGCAGAACAATCTTCCTAATGTTAGGAAAAGTGTTGCTGCTGGCAATGACGGTGGTAAGTTGAGGGGTGGTAATCCCACTTAAGGTTCTCACCTCTGTTTGTCCTGACCTATCAAGCCGTCTCTTGGACACGCGTCTAAGGTTGGAATCTCCAATAAGCAGACACGTGCAGGAGGTCGGGAGGCGGAGAGTTGTCTGCCTCTGAGTGTCTGTCGTCTCGGTTGATTTGGTAGCACCTGTCCGCGGGCGGACCATGGAGGACGGGGATGACTGACTGCTACAAGCTTGGGGCTCAGGCTCGGCAATGAGTGACGTTTCAATTGAGTGATGGGCGTAGCGGCCATAGTTCGTGGTTACGCTAATGGGCTGAGCATGAGTGACTTTGCCTTGGGATGACTGTTGCAGGAGTGGGGCTTCGGGAGACGGTGAGCGCTGGACAGTCTTGTTCTCTTTCTGCAGGTCTTTCACCTTGCTCTCTAGAGCCTGACAGCGCTTTTTAAGCCCTCATTGTCCCTGGAAAGAGCTGTGAGTTGTTCGCTTAAGTCCTTCACCACTCTGTCACGCCCACCCTCATTTACCTTAATCTTTCTGTCCGTTTGGACCTTGAGATCTCTTAGTTCAGAGGCCAATTTCTCAACCATGGCACGGAGCATGTCGGGTACACAAGTGTCTGCACTATCGGTGGAAGCGTCATCAATGGCAGAAGTAGCGGCATGTTTGTTGTCGATGCTTGGGGCGCTGTTGTTGATTGAGACATTATGATTACCCACTACAGCAACGGTGGTGCTGTCTTCAGTAGCAGCAGCGACAGTACTGTGGTCGCTCGAGACGATGATGTCACCGCCACCTTCAGTAGCAGCAGCGACAGTGCTGTGGTCGCTCGAGACGATGATGTCACCGCCACCTTCAGTAGCAGCAGCGACAGTGTTGTCGTCCCTCGAGACGATGATGTCACTGCCACCTTCAGTAGCAGCAGCGACAGTGTTGTCGTCGCTTGAGACGCCGCTGATGTTCGAGTCATCACCACCTTCAGTAACAGCAGCGACAGTGCTGTCGTCGCTTGAGACGCTGCTGTCCGAGTCATCGCCACGTTAAGGGTTCAGAGAGATGATGACTGTGAAAGACTTGCCAATTCAATGATTTATCCAAAATGTTGTCCAATCTTATCAAGCTGAGCTAAGTAATGTGAACACACAAACAAACCTTTAAGAAAAATTCACTCAAGCATAATCGTCAATAAAAACATAAAACAACATGACACGCCAATAATCAAATACCAGATCATTAACATGGTAACCACAGGGTAATCAAAATCTATCACTTAACCTTATATAACTATGTACCTACGTTGTACCTAGAGGGGCCGGATAAAAGGCCCGAGAGGCGGGAGGGGAAATTACTAAATGAAATGAAGGAATGGTTCAAACCCTTGAAAAATTAGGTATCAAAAAAGCCATAACAAATTCCGCTGCGCGCATTTTTATAAAATCCTTCGGAAGTTGGAAGTCCCCTTGAACAAACGCGCATTACACTTTGATCGGTTTCTGTGTCCTAAAATATCATTGAACTTAGCCGACTTACACATTATACTAGCTGCCTTGTACAGTTTTCACCGACAGTTATTTTACAACGTGCTTGACAAGATAATGTTTATGGTCAAATCAAGCACGACCCGACCGCGTGAAGTGTACTCGTCTACTCAAAGCTGCGTGGGCCATGATAATAAGACCGAAAGTACTTCACTGCCAATCTCGAGAGGTACCCATGTAATGAGAAAGGGGGGGGGGAGGGGGGTGAGAACAGATGTCAAACACATTTAATGAAACAAAAACCAAATAAATTATTGTTGAATATAAAACGCGACTTAAGCCAAATTGACCCGTTATTTTTCAATGGAATTGTTTTGGAAGACACAAAGGAACACAAGCACCTCGATATTATTTTGCAAAATGACTGTAAATAGGACGCTCAAGTCAGAAATATTGTGAAAAAGACCACTTTGTTGATTAATTGTTTAAGGCATTATAAGTATAAGTTATGCAGAAAAAAGTTTGGAAATAATGTACACATCCTTTATTTTGCCACATCTTGACTATGTAGATGTATTATGGGATAAGTGTACCGAAGCCCTGTCGAACACCCTGGAAAAACTACACCTTGAAGCTTTACGTATTATAATTGGCGGTGTGCGGAGAACTAGTCATGGTAAGATGTACAAAGAAAGCGGATTTTGTAGTCTAAAGGAACGCCGAAGACAACATAAATTGATTTTATATCATAAAATGGTTCATGGTAAATGTCCCCTATATTTAGTTGACCTTTTGCCACCACTAGTTTCATCCTTAAATCCTTATCACAGAAGACGATTCAGTGAAAGATTTGTACCAGCTCACAGGACAGAAATCTTCCGAACATCCTTCGTTCCTTCGACTACAAGTTTATGGAATGATCTGCCTGACCACAAACTCAATTAGCGAGTTTAAGCATTATTTACAAAGTCCTCATCATTATGTGCCAGTTTAGTATTATTTTGGAAAAAGACAGGTAGAAATACAACACAGCAGAATGCGTTTAAACATGAGTAACCTTAATTCCGATTTATGCAAACGCCATTTAAAAGATAACCCACAGTGTGCGTGCGGTAACAGGAACGAAACAGCTGAACATTACTTGTTATACTGCACGTTGTTTGAAAATGCTCGTATGTCCACAATTAACTCACTGCCTTCCAATTTTAGACACGCGGAAGCATTATTAAGAGGCAGCGAGCAACATTCATTTCGCATAAATACATTGATTTTCGAGTCGGTCCAATCCTTTATTGTTGAATCTGGTCGACTAACTTGAAGGATTAGCCCACGTACTGGTATTGTGTATGTTTGTGTGCAGGAGAACGTAAACCCGCCTCTCAGTGTTGTTGCATCAATTACATATTTAACATAAGTAATAATTATCATTGAGTTTTTGTTTTTGTTTTGCTGTTCTCTTTTGTGTGTGTGTGTGTGGTTGTTTTCTTCCATACATTCGTAACGAACTATGCTGCCCTCTCCATGAAAATGTACATTTATCTGAACTTACTTAAGCATAATTATTGCATGTCTCAGCATCGATGTTCTCGTCCAACGCGCTTCATTCATAGTCTCACCTTACTTTTTTCTTTATTTTTTCTTTTATTTTTTATTTGATTAATTTTTTTTTCCTCTGTAAATCCTCCTGTTTTGATTAAGTTCCCCATACCCCCCCCCCCCCCTACATTTTGTTCTCCTGGTTAATAATTGTGTTGTCCACCATCATGAAAACTTGTGTAACTTAGCATTGTTCTGGTCACGTCAAATAAGCATCTGCTTGAGTTCGTGTCCTAGCTGCATTTTTGTCAATTGTTTGATGTCATGTATTTTGAATAAAATTGTGTTTAAACCAAACACATGCTTCATCTGGGGTTTTAATCAGAGTGATATAGCCGCCAGTATTGTCACTCTTCAAGGATGAAGATACACACATATTTAACCAGTGAAAAGTCAGTTCGCCGATGACGCGCCGAATGTTTGCAGGATTGGATGGGCGAACCAAAAAATAGGGGAATCCCCTGATTTGATGACGTTGCCGAACCAGGCCGAACGTTCGAGGAACTAGTTCGGCGTGGTTCGGCTGTAGTTAGTAGCGGGCTTTACACACACAAACACACAGTTAGCTAAATACACTGTAGAAGGCAAACAAAAAAGATACCTGTTCTAAATACCGCCCCCCCCCACCCCCTTTCTCGTCAATTAGTTATTTCTTTCTGTCCCTCCCCCGCCCAAATTGTCATCCGTTATCACAACCCTGTATATTCGGAGGTGCAAAAGTTGTACTCTGTCTGCTTGTTTATTAATCTGTCTGTTTGTTTGTTTGTTTGTTTGTTTGTGTGTGTGTGTGTGTGTGTGTGTGTGTGTGTGTGTGTGTGTGTGTGTGTGTGTGTGTGTGTGTGTGTGTGTGTGTTTGTTTGATATTTTGTAAAAATGTAAAAATACCGCATTCCACAAAGTAATGCATGCCTTTTATTATTAATAGTATTTATTGTTTAGAGCCTCTACGCTGGGTGGTGGGGGTTGGCTTGGACCCGATAGATAAAATATTACAACTTTTAGCATAACAAAGAAACCAAAGCAGACTTTTCGAGCAATGGGACAATAAAGTAATGAACAGAAATAAAACAAATCTAATAAATCCCTTGACTTTGTTAGCTTTCCTCTGTGAGAAAGCGACTCGAATTTCTCAGCGATGGAACAATGAAGTAATGACATAACAATCTAACAAATCCCTTGATTTGGGGTATCGCGACTTTGTTGTTGCTAGCTTTCCTCTGGGAGGAAGGGCCCGAATTCCCCAGCGATGAGACAATAAAGTAATGAGAGAGAAAAATATAATATATCCCTTGACTTTGAGGTAGTGCGACTCGGTTGCTGCTAGCTTTCCTCTGGGAGAAATAGGCCCTATCGGAGAACAGAAGTAGCTCGCTGACTGTCTGCTTTTTTCCTGAGCTTTTATTACCTCTTAGTCCGTCGGCTGAGGACCGTTTTGGTTACTTTTTGGCGTCACGTTAGCAAACACATTTTTCTGATAGATTTTAACACCACAACACTAAATCTAAAGTTTTGGGGCAATATTCCAAACCACCGGTGAGAAAAACGTTGGTTTGTGTGTTTGTTTTCCTTCTTTGGCGTTACTATTCTTGTTTTGAGGGTTGGGTTCATAAAACGGACATAAAACTTAAACCGCTTGACAGAAATTCTATAACTGTAAATCATTCGAAAGGGAAGGCATTCATGTACACGTTTGTGCCACTTAAAATGACGTCATTATCTGTTTGTTTTTGTAATTATGACGTAATTCAGTATGCTAACAAAAATCATAATGAGGCAAGTAATCGGCTTTGGTTTTCAGTGTAAAACATTTGAACAGTCCCAAGAAATGAAACATACACATGTTAATTTTAAAAAAATAAGAAAGGCAAATCAAAAAGAGCATCTTAATATCATTTGCAGGTTTAAACCTTTTGATTGTGAGTAGTTCAACGCCGTATATTCGGCTATACTGATTTCGAACATTTAATTTTGATCATAATGTTTATATTTTTAATTTTCAGAGCTTGTTTTTAATCCAAATATAACATATTTATATGTTTTTGGAATCCGAAAATGATGAAAAATAAGATGAACGTAAATTTGGATACTTTTATAAAAAAATTTTTTTTTTAACAATTTTCAGATTTTTAATGACCAAAGTCATTAATTAAATTTTCAGCCACCAAGCTGAAATGCAATACGGAAGTCCGGCCTTTGTCGAAGATTGCTTGGCCAAAATGTCAATCAATTTGATTGAAAAATGAGGGTGTGACAGTGCCGCCTCAACTTTTACAAAAAGCCGGATATGACGTCATCAAAAGTATTTATCGAAAAAAAGAAAAAAAACATCCGGGGATATCATTCCCAGGAACTCTCATGTCAAATTTCATAGAGATCGGTCTAGTAGTTTGGTCTGAATCGCTCTACACACACACACACACACACACACACACACACAGACAGACACACATACACACACACACACACACACACACACACACACACACACACACACACACACATACACAACGACCCTCGTCTCGATTCCCCCTCTATGTTAAAACATTTAGTCAAAACTTGACTAAATGTAAAAAGGAGGAATAATTGCAATCACACACACACACACACACACATACGCGCACACACGCACACACACACGCACGCACGCACACACACACGCACGCACGCACGCACGCACGCGTACGCACACACACACACACGTACGCACGCAGACACACAAAGACACATACACAAACATACCGACAAAATAACAGACATACACACAGTGAGACAAACCGACACAGAAACACCCACACATGCACGCACGCACTTATGTACGCGAACAAAGACGTAGAGATGCTTATAGAGAAACACTTACGCAACCAAAAAAACACGCACACAAACACACAGACAAACTTCATTCTTGGTAGAGAAATGCATTTCTTTCTGTACTGCTTTCTCTTTAAGTGCACCTACCTCGCAGAGAGAGAGAGAGAGAGAGAGAGAGAGAGAGAGAGAGAGAGAGAGAGAGAGAGAGAGAGAGAGAGAGAGAGAGAGAGAGAGAGAGAGAGAGAGAGAGTGAGAGAGAGACACACAGACAGACAGACAGACAGACAGAGACACAGAGAGAAAGAGAGAGAGATAGACAGACTGATAGACAGACAGAGGGAGAGACAAACAGACGAACACACAGACAGACATAGACAAACACACAAACAGAGACACACAGACAGACTTCACTATTGTATGTGCAAGTAATTTTGTTAAACCACACGTTACGTTCACCACTGAACGTGTAACCATGTAAAACGTTACTATCTCTTTATATGTGTTTACTTGCATTGTAATCCGGGGGGGGGGGGGGGGGGTATACATGTATGTAACGCGCAATACATGCCTTAGAATTGGAATTTTCATTTAAAGACTAGCATAAGAGTGTGACACGTGGTTCATTCGTTATTACCTTATTACAAAAAGAAAAAGATAACGGCACTAACGCTACCGGAAATAGAATTTATCAGTGAAATTCTACCATCAATTTAGTAATCGGTGCGATGTAAATTATCCTAAAACTGTGGTATGATCACGACATCGTTTAGCATTTAGGATCGAATGGTGCCAATGTGTCCACAATGCACTAATCACAGACAACAGTTATACGCTTTACGTACATGTAACTCTCCAACTGACATTGTCTGCCACTTGAAACAAATGACTTTCGAAGGAAAATTAACTCCAATATATAAATATTATGTATGATTTTTAATAATTACTTGCACTTTTTGAAAATAAAGCTTTTTCTACGATAAGGTGTTTACCCCCTAAATGTATAAGTCATCCGGTAGAAAAACCGGAAGTATCGTGTACTAAGCATATGTATATGTTTAAAAAGTTAATTGTGTTAATGTAGAACATCTTGCCTATGTATATGTTTAGGTTTTGAATACTTTAGGGGAAAAGCATAGCCATTATTCAGTCATCTTTAACTAACACCCCTAATCTCAGGGCCCATTTTGTTAGTGGGGGTAGGGTTTCAATCAGTCAAAAATCACTTTCATTCAATATTGTCTGCCATTTCAAATACATACACGTAATTGCACAATTTCTTGAATTTTAAGATGCTTTAACTGACTATACCAAGAAAACCTGCACTTTTTGTAGAATTAGTTTTTTGTCCATGATTTATGTTTAAAAATGTCAATTCTTACGACAAAAAATGCTAACAGTTGCCTCACCAGACGACACGTACCTACGACGTGAATCGTGTCTGCCAATTAAAATGCATATATTTTGAAATAAGGGGAATCATAACATATTTCACTGTAAAGTGTCTCACTCTAATATCTTCTGGGTTCATGGTGTATTTGGTTAAGTGAATTGCAGATAAGGTTTTTTGAAAATGACAGCTATACATATATTTTATTAAAACTGAAACTGGTGGAGTGAAAAACAGACCTGTTATGAAGAAGTCGTACTAAAATCATTTATGGCCTTGAACTTCACAGTTTGCGTGTTATCTTTTAAAGAAAACCCGTTTTCATCACTAACAATGACCTAATTTACACATACATATCGGTCAGTCATAGTCGCGTTTTTTTTAGAGAGGTAGTGTACAAAATGTCGTTTTGTACGTTTAAATTACATGTCCATTATTTTAGTCATATATCAATCAATAAGTAAATGCGCATACTTTTATTAAACGTTACTTTCACTTTAAGATCGCTTCTAACATTTAGTATAATTTCTGACAAATGCACGCTATGTAATAAATTGATAATATTATGGACGCCATGTGGTAAAACCGGAAGTTGAATTATTTTGCGATAGCAAAATCCTTTTACAATGATCACTTTCCTTTTATATTAAGCTGATCTTTAACGTTATGGGTAAAAATCTAACAGATTGAACCAAATTATCCTTTTTCAAGCCTGTGTATGTGTAAACTCTTTTTTGCTTCGACCCGGTTCGGTTTTCGGAGTTGATTCAGAATCATCCATTATTTATCTTATATGACTGTTGTTTTCCTCGGTAAATTAACAATTGTTGATGTAAAATAATTCTAGCTGTGAGAATAAACAATTTTCAAGATGTTTTTGATTGCGGTTTCAACCAGGCGTTCAGTTAGCTATACATATCGATTGAGAAAATGGCATTTCCTGTTTTGTCGTCCGCATGTTATACCGATGTTGTTAAAAACAAGAAGAGCAAACGCTCGATCGAGTCACTTTCGCAGTTCTGAATATTATATGAGGCATCAGATGGACAGGAAGAAATTGCTATTCACAACACAATACAGATGTAAATAATTTGATGTAAAGAATAATCCTATAAAGTTTGAATCAAATCCGATGAATAGTTTCAGAGATATGATATTTCAATTTTTTTCCTTCAAGACATACCTGTGACCTTGAAAAAGGTCAAAGGTCACCAAAGCAGACGTCAAAGTGTAGAGGTCACTGGGAGTCACGTTCACATAAAATTTGAGCCCGGTCACTTTTATAGTTTCCGAGAAAAGCCCAACGTTAAGTTGTGTGTTGCCGAACAGAAAAGGCTAGTTATCTCCCTTGTTTTTCTGATAACGTTCGTAAAAGGCTACAGATGTAAATACTTTGATGTAAAGAATAATCCTACAAAGTTTCAATCACATCCGATGAACTTTGTCAAAGATATAAAATGTCTAATTTTTCCTTTGACGCTGACCTGTGACCTTGAAAAAGGTCAAAGGTCAACGAAACCATCGTTAAAGTGTAGAGGTCATTGGAGGTCACGACTAAACAAAATATGAGCCGGATCGCTTTGATAGTTTCCGAGAAAAGTCCAACGTTAAGGTGGTGTCTACGGACGGCCGGCCGGACGGCCGGCCGGACGGCCGGACGGACGGACGGCCGGCCGGCCGGACGGCCGGCCGGACAGACTAACACTGACCGATTACATAGAGTCACTTTTTCTCAAGTGACTCAATAAAACTGTGTATACGAATTAGGCATTTTACTTGCTATCTGATGGCAACACTCTTTAGCTTTCGTTTAATGTATAATTTGCTTATAATTATCCGTCTGCAGTCAAGCGGTACAAGACGTTTTTTTTTGTAACCTACCCCCTTCGTCATGGCTGCATTTTTGCAAAATATGGGTCATGTTACAAAAACGCTTCTCATTCTTAGGTGGTTGGGTTTAGCCATTTGTCGTTTACCGAACTGTGGCTGCAAATAAAACGAACTTTCCAAAAAACATGATATCTAATGTGACCACCAAAAGTAACCCTCCCACTATAGCCAGCCAGGTGACTATCTCTGGGACATAAGATGAACACTATCTTGGGATCAAGGCAGTGTTTGTTTGTTACGTGTTAGGATTACCCACATGACAAGCAAACAATACATAATTCGTTTGATCTTATTGAGGTTATCGTTCCGAATAAGTTGCTGTATATACTGTGAGTTCCACTTTTAAACAAATTTTTAAAACACCTGTTGTGAACACTGCATGAATTATTCTTGAACAAAAATAACACACATGAATAGCACCCATTAAATAGTGTTTACCATTTGTGCTACTTTTACCAGTTGAATAAAACAAACTTCGCCAACAAATTATCAAGACAAATTACGCACCCAAATTAGGGCATTAATTCCCATGTCATTTCGTTCAATTTGTTTATGCTACTTCCCGTTGTACATGTAGTATGTAGTCAAAATAGTCGGAAAGTTTCAAAGCAAACTACCAAGTCCTTGCTGACATACTGCGCTTTTCGGCATAATGCTCCTGGTAATTGACGCAAAACTCCTGTTTTTGACCGAACATGCGATCGACACCTGCATCAGAAGGAATAGTATACAACACAAAATATGCGAGCGTGTTAACCGTTTTTTACATTTACTGATTTAGTCAAGTTTTGACTAAATGTTTTAACATAGAGGGGGAATCGAGACGAGGGTCGTGGTGTATGTGTGTGTGTGTGTGTGTGTGTGTGTGTGTGTGTGTGTATGTGTGTGTGTGTGTATGTGTGTGTGTGTGTGTGTGTCTGTCTGTCTGTGCGTGTGTGTGTAGAGCGATTCAGACCAAACTACTGGACCGATCTTTATGAAATTTGACATGCGAGTTGCTGGAAATGATATCCCCGGATGTTTTTTTCTTTTTTTCGATAAATACCTTTGATGACGTCATATCCGGCTTTTTGTAAAAGTTGAGGCGGCACTGTCACACCCTCATTTTTCAATCAAATTGATTAAACATTTTGGCCAAGCAATCTTCGACGAAGGCCGGACTTCGGTATTGCATTTCAGCTTGGTGGCTTAAAAATGAATTAATGACTTTGGTCATTAAAAATCTGAAAATTGTAAAAAAAATATTTATTTTATAAAACAATCCAAATTTACGTTCATCTTATTCTTCATCATTTTCTGATTCCAAAAACATATTTATATATACGACTTGTGTCTGTGTGTGTGTGTGTGTGTGTGTGTGTGTATATGTGTGTGTGTGTGTGTGTGTGTGTGTGTGTGTGTGTGTGTGTGTGTGTGTGTGTGTGTATGTGTGTCCGCGATGCACGGCCAAAGTTCTCGGTGGATCTTTTTCAAATTTGGAGACTGTATTCAGCTACACCCCGGACACAACCTCATCGATGAGATATTTCAACACGTGCTCTCAGCGCGCAGCGCTGAACCGATTTTGATTTTTCTCTGTTTTTCTCTGGATCCATTCCCAGTAACTCTTCCTTATCTTCTCCAGTGTTTTCAGCGTTTATCTCCCTTCCTTCGTGTGGCGTCAATCCATATTCCCGTTACTACGTTACTAATTTAGAATGTCACGATGGCACCCGTAAGTTGTCCTTACTGTAAAAGTGAAAAGGTCGAATCAATTTATAGCCACGCGAAAAATACACTGTCACCTATCTCTATATATTTATAGATATAGATATACATATATATATACGGCTTCTGTGTGTGTGTGTGTGTGTGTGTGTGTTTGTGTGTGTGTGTGTGTGTGGGAAACACCTGCGGATTGTAGAGTTCTGTTTGTGATGTGGTCTAGCGGCTTTGGTATGTTCAGGCCTTCCTTCGAGAAGCCATAACAGTTATTCTCAATCCCGTTTGAGTGGACTTCGCCTTCAAAGGTGATTGTGGTGTTTTGGCACTCGGTTACATTTGGCGTCGTCGACAGCGATGGGACTCGACCAGGGCCCGTATGCTTATGGGGGAAGTTCGCGACAACTCCCGAAGTTTTGAGTGACATCGGAAGTACTTGCCTCACTTTCGTATGCATGGGCCGGAAAAAGGGTTTACCTCGAAGCAAAGCGAGGAAGTAACTCAGGGTATTTTGCGACTACTTCTAAAGTTTTGAGTGACATCGGAAGTACATCCTCACTTTCGCATGCATGGGACGAAAAAAGAGTTTACTTTGGAAGCTAACGAGGAAGTAAATGAGGGTAAATGTACTACAGCCAGACCCAGTAGTAAACACGCTACTTCCACAGTTTCTCAGTGCAAAAAGGCAGGGCTTTTCTTCAGTTTTTCATGTCAAACCGAGCTGACGCTCCCAAAGAGAGAAAATAGAGGGAAAAGTCGTATCTTCTGCATGTATTTCGTGCAAATTTCCCTGAATACAAACCGGCTGAGTTGCCAGCTTTGACTTTTGTTTGTTCTGGGTCATTGGCCACCACTCTTTCATTCCCGCTTATACGAGGGGGTTACTGTGTTTCTATGAAAATGGGCGTCGTTGTGTGCATGTGTGAGTGTGTGTGTGTGTGTGTGTGTGTGTGTGTTTGTGTGCGTGTGTTTGTGTGCGTGTGCGTGTGCGTGTGTGTGTGTGTGTGTGTTCGAGTGTTGAAGCGTAAGTTTCTGCTATTTGTTTTGTCATTGCTTTATCTGTGTGTGTGTGTGTGTGTGTGTGTGTGTGTGTGTGTGTGTGTGTGTGTGTGTGTGTGTGTATGTATTTGTGCGAGTGCCTGTCTGCCTGTGTGTGCGTGCGTGCGGGTATAATTGTACATGTGCGTCTGTTCCTTCATACGTTTGTTTGCGTGTTCGCGCGTGCCGTGTGTGTGTGTGTGTGTGTGTGTCTTTGTGTGTGTGTGTGTCTTTGCGTGTGTGTGTTTGTGTGTGTGTGTTTGTGTGTGTGTGTGTGTGTGTGTGTGTGTGTGTGTTTGTTTTCGATGTTATGTGTGTGTTCGACGGTGTGTGTGTGTTCGACGGTGTGTGTGTGTGTGTGTGTGTGTGTGTGTGTGTTCGATGTTATGTGTGTGTTCGACGGTGTGTGTGTGTGTGTGTGTGTGTGTGTGTGTGTGTGTGTGTGTGTGTGTGTGTGTACCCACTCCCCACACTATGATGAGCTGACTATATTTGCGCCTTGATATTTTATTCATGTTCTTACGTTTTATGCTGTTTATTGTGATTCACCACACCCGAGTTTATCGTAATTGAGATAATAAAGTGTTCTATGTCTATGTATTATGTCTAATACACATGCACACACGCACGGCTACAAAAATCCAATCTTGACTTTGAACTTTATATAAACATACATCCTCTTCACAATTAACGAGGACAAACGTAATTTACAAACACCTAAGTACAACGATTTTTCTGTTTTAAAAATTCGGACACACATTTTCTCAAATAATATGAAATTCGCTGAACTTATCTTCTTTTCACTACACCTTATATCTTGATTCCCAAAAAATGGAGTTCTGCCTTTTTAAATTTACCAGTAACACAAACATTCGCTCTGACCAAACTATTTTTGTCCAGCAGTTTTACCGATACACAATCATTAAAAAAAACACTACAAAAAGAGTTTTAAGTTAACCGACTTCGCTACCACACAAACAACCTTTTTTTATTGTCCCCAACATTCTGGTCAACGAAATCATTATTATAGACAGTCATTCTATTTAAGGACAATCATCACAGCTTTCGTTCAACCATTTAAAAACAACAATAATAGTAAAAGCTACAGCGCGATCAACGTTTGCCCATTTACGAACTCGCGATGAGATTCGTTTCTTCTGGTCACCAAGCCTACCGTTTACAAACGCATGCGCACTAATTGGGATTCCCCCAATTTTCTCGACCTTGACCTCAGAACTCTCGAAGCCACTACTTCGGCGTTCAATTTAGCTCGTGCATACCGAGTAGCTGGCAACTTTGCTTTCGAAGTTCCCACTTCCAATGTCAAGGGCCTCTCGCTTGACATAATTATACGACGATATCGCATCTCAAGGGTCCTTACCCATCCAAAAGAAACCTCCAGCGCATACTACAATTGCAGGACATTCCGTTTTTAAAGGCAGCTCATTGGGAAATGATCTCAGACACAATATCGAAGACGTGAAATGCGTCAATCGAGCAACTGTCGTAACTTGGCTACAATGAGACGGTCTCCTTGACCTACCTTGCACCATAGACACGGACTGTGACATTCTTGTTTAATTTAGGTGAAATGCTTAAAACAGAGTGACTCAAAAGCGACAGTTCGATCAGTTACTGACCGAAAAAAACGTGCTCGAGTCATTCGGCGAAGGTGGCGAGCTTTCAAACCAGCACGACTGAATAACTCAGAATGCCTTTTTTCATCATGCCTCTTTTCTACACGAGTAACATAGTGCAGTGGTAACGGTTCCGGACTCTCGTTCATTCGCTCCGGGTTCAAGTTCCGCCAGGAGCTATATATTTTTTTTATTAATCTTTTCCTTTTTAAGCCTCCGCAATTGCATTCCGGCTGCAAAAACCGGGTTTTGCCTCTGTGTTAATTTTATTCATTTGCAAAAGAAACCTTCCTATGCTTTGAAAAAATCATATCATGTCTTGACTTTCAACTGTACGCGCGTGTGTATAATTATGTGTGTCACTACGATGAGTATGTGTGTGTGTGTGTGTGTGTGTGTGTGTGTGTGTGTGTGTGTGTGTGTGTGTGTGTGTATGTGTGTGTGTGTGTGTGACGTGTCACTTGTGTCATCATAGTTTCAGTGTGTGTATGAGTGTAGATTGAGAGAGAATGAGAGAAAGTGAGAGAGAGTGAGTGTGTGGTTATTTGTTTGTGACTGTGTGCGTGCGTGTATGGGTGCGTGTGTGTGTATATGTGTGCGCGCGAGCGCGCGCGCGTGTGTGTGTGTGCAGTGTGTGGTGTGTGTGTGTGTTTATGTGTGCCGTCAGTGTCACTTGTGTCATAGTGTCAGTATGTGCATGAGTGTACGTTTGTCTGTGTGTGCGTGTGTCGTAAGAGAGAGAGAGAGAGAGAGAGAGAGAGAGAGAGAGAGAGAGAGAGAGAGAGAGAGAGAGAGAGAGAGAGAGAGAGAGAGAGAGAGAGAGAGAGAGAGAGAGAGAGAGAGAGAGAGAGAGAGAGAGAGAGAGAGAGAGAGAGAGAGAGAGAGAGAGAGAGAGCGACCGACACTTCTTTCAAGTGGCAATTTTGGACCAGACAGCGTCTTTATGTTTAACAGTTAGACTGTTCTGAAATTTGGACAGAATTACCGTTCTTTCGTAAAACACTTCTGTCAAGAGTACAGCAATTTCACCATCTGAAAAAGGCGCAGAACGCCCCTCCGTGTCTACTTTCTTTTTGAGCGGCACACGTGCCTTGCCATTTTCGTTGACTGCCATGTTGATAGAAACGTGCGCATGCGTATTAGTAGGGATTCCCCCAATTTCCCCGACCTTGACCTTAATACTCTCGCTGTCACTACTTTGGCGTTCAAGTCAGTTCATGCATTGTGAACAGTGTTAGAAAGTTGACTTCGGGAGTTCCCACTTCGAAAAGAGGCCTCTACTTCCAGTGTTTCTTACTTCTAGTTCATGCATACGGGCCCTGAAATGTTCAGGCCACTGAATCATTTTCGTGTTGTTTCCATTCCACCTGGGAGGGACCTAAGTTCATTCAAAGGGGGTCGAGTGTGACAGGGAGACTAGCGTCGCCCTTCACAGCAGACTCTGCAGAGTTGTTCGCCTTAGAAGTTGTGGGCTTCCTTGCATGTACCCGTAAGTTGTCCTCACTGTAAAAGTGCAAAGGTCGAATCTATTTATCGAAAAATCCACTCTCTCTCTCTCTCTCTCTCTTTCTCTCTCTCTCTCTCTCTATCTCTCTCTCTCTCTCTCTCTCTCTCTCTCTCTCTCTCTATATATATATATATATATATATATATATATAGAGAGAGAGAGAGATAAATATATACGGCTTCTGTGTCTGTGTCTATGTGTGTGTGTGTGTGTGTGTGTGTGTGTGTGTGTGTGTGGAGGCAACACATGTGGATTGTAGAGTTCTGTTTGTGATGGGGTCTGGCGGCTTTTGTCTGTCTGTATGTTCTGGCATTTGAGAAGCCATAACAGATAATATAGGGCTTAAAAATAAGCTCTAAAATTCTCAATCCCGTTTGACAGGACTTCGCCTTCAAAGGTGATTGTGGTGAACCGCCACGCTGGCTGTCTCTGTCTCGCGATTCACCCTAGTTTATCTATATATATATATAGGAGGGTCTGATGCTCCCAATAGGCTGTCTGTGAAGGGATACTTAATTCTCTCTCTATCTCTGCTAAGAGATTTTAACAAATCTCGAAGAAAGTCTCTGCTGACTTTCAATTGTTTCTTTCACAATTTCTGATGTTTTATAATGTGGTCACCGTGAAAGTTGCATCGCCTTTAAAGCGATCCAATTGAATAAAGCAGAAAACTTCTTCTTTACCAAGTCCTGTGTTGAACAGCAGTGAAAAGTTGACCGCTTTTCCTGTTTAACCTTTTCAAAATTAGATCTAACTTGTTTGCGTATCCATTTCTGGATCTGCAGGCTGGTACAGAGTTACCTCCCTTTAGGCTTTTTCAAATTTCCCTTGTTTTAACCTAATTTCTTGGTTAAAACTTGTCTAAATTTCTAAATTCTTTCTTAATAAATATCAATTCTACACTTTGGCCTTAAATCAAAGTGTTTCCCTTCACAGATATCCTCTTGGGGTTGTCAGATGAGGGTAGTCTCCCATGCCAACAGAAGCTACCATTCAGAGAATGGTTTGCTTCTTAGTTGGATACCATGGGTTGACAACTCTCTTTCATCACCCAGACTCAGCACGAGTAATTCACTGCAGTTGCTGGCCCGTAGAGTGCGTCTTTCACAAGCAGACATGCTGATTACATAGCGACTGCTTTAACGTACCTCGAGCTTACATAGCCAAGTCAGTGCTCAAAATACGATTTCTTCCCGAATTCCTGATGGTAAAGGGGGACAATCACATTTTGTGTGTGTTTTAACACACGACACAGCTCTCTTGGCATAGACCCAGAGAGGGCTTTTTTAACTGCCCTTGGTGGCTTTTCCACTCGCCCTGCAGGAGTCCTCGTGATTCTCGGGAGAGAAGTGAAAGTCACTAGAGGGTGAGCTTCAGCTCACTCTTTGTCAAGGGACGCTTTTGTCATCCCTTCTTTTTTCTTTTAACAGTGCGAGACGCCTGCTCATACCAAAGCTCATTTTCTAGTCATTTCGCTTTTAGAGGGTCCTCTACCAAGGTCGCTCACAACTACACACAAACACACTGCTCTCTGAGTACTCCTCACTGCATTTGAACACCAAAAGGCCCTCACAATGGCCACTGCCACCTTTGTCATAAGCGACAAACCACCTTTGGCTACCTCTACCCCTGCTGAATCTATGGACAGCACATTGTGTTGCACACCCCGAAAAAGGTTAAGAGATTCCGACAGCTTCTCTCCAACAAGCTCAAAAAAGACAAAAGAGGGCTCAAACAACCACTCTGACGCTGACGCCAGTGTCAATAACCACAACGCAGCAGTGCCCTCAGAAGACGGGAACATTTCACCTTCCCAAAGCACAGAAGGCGATGACATTTTTAAAACTCAACGCCGCCGTCAGCGGAAGAAAAAAGCACCCATTGCTAACAGTGATGCCGAACAGGCTCTGCCTCAGCCACAGTCAAAAGTCTCACAACCAGTCAAAACTGGGCCCCCTAGACACACAAAGTCAAAAAAAGTGACACCAAGTCTTCCTCCAACCTTTGCACAATACCCAGTCATTCTCACCAACGCGGCTACAGGTCCAGCTATGTTCTCGAAACTTGGGCCATCACTCCAGTGTCGTGTTTTGGTTGACGCGGTCGGTCAGATAGAAGGTGTACGACCTCTGCCCTCGGGCAAATTTTTGATTGCCTGCTGCAATGAAAAACAACAACATAAACTTGCCAATCTCACCAGTCTCGCTCAAGTGCAAATAAGATGCACTATACCAGAGGCAACAACGGAAGGTGTCATCAGACCCATCCCACTCTCTGAAGACCTTGATAAACTTCAACAATCTCTTGAGAAAGTAAAATCTCTTCAGCGGTTAAAAAACCAGAAGGGGGAACTTACTCAAGCTGTCAAAATCACTTTTTTAAAGAAAACGCTACCAGATACAGTGAAGATAGTGAAAACCTTCTTTGCTGTCGAACCCTATGTGGCCCCAGTCAGAAGGTGTACTAAGTGCCAGAGATTGGGACATGGCTCCAAACAATGTAAAGCCAGACAAGACAAATGCCCAAGATGCGGTCAAAAGAAAGACCACCCAGTTGACAACTGTCCAAATGACAAACACTGCCTAAACTGTGGCGGTCCCCACTCGGCAGCTTACTTAGGCTGTCCTGAGCTAGTGCTCCGAAGAACAGCAAACAAAATCCGAGCAGCCAAATACATCCCATATGCAGAAGCAATAAGAAGAGCAAAGTTTGAAATAATGAAAAAACAAAAGAAAGACCCAGATACATCTAATGACTCTGATTCAGAAGTCGATGAGTGCTGGGTGCTGAAAATGGCAGGGGGGAAAAGTGCTCCTCGCGGTGCCAGCAAAGCAAAGAGAAACCTGGCTACCTCCCCAGCTTTCGTGGCTGAGATTGAAAAACAGGATTATAGCACTATCTGGCCAGAACCAACAACAAGCCGCATACGCACAGGAAATCAAGGCGGACCAAGCAACCCTTGTAGTGAAAACCCCATCTCAGAGCAAAATATCGCCCTCCAGAGACCTGGACAAAGAACTGACATAAACCCTATTAATAATGAGTCTACTGTTGCCCAGAAACTAAAATCAACACACAATGTAAAAAAGGCCCCCACAAAAGCAGCAGACAAAACAAAGACAAACAAACAACCAACAACAAACAATGAGAAAAAGGTTGCTGATGCAGAATCTCAAACTTCCCCCACACACGATTATGATGACTTGTTCATGGATGAACCAAAGTTGATGATTGTTGAGGAGGATGAAACACAAAACACACCAAAGCCACAGTCCGAAGACTGCCTCAGACAACATATTTTAAAAGAAAGCTATGCAAAGATGAAGATGATGAGCGCCGAGAACTGCGGTGAGGTGTTCAAATTCGTCACTGGCATCCTAGCTGCACTTATTGAAGCAAAAACAAATGAAAGCCCCGAAAATGTTCTGACACTTCTGACAGGGCTATATACTGAAATATTTAAGCCAAAGGAAAATCCAACTCCACCAGCCTTAAATAAGATACTTTCCACTCAATGCGCTCTTCTCGGCATTCAGGGAGGCAGATCTGTAACAGAGTCTCAACCCCTTGACAACACAATGACATAGAGAGTTGAGGGGCAGATCAAACGGTCACAACAGACTTTAGGTCTTCTGTGATTGAAATGGATTCAAGAATAAATATACTGCAGTGGAACTGTCGTTCCCTTAACACTGCTCTACCGTACCTTATTAATTATCTTAACCAAAACAACATGTTCAATGTATTATTGATACAGTCCCCACTCTGTCATGCGGGAAAACTCCCCTTCATATCTGGTTTCTTTTACCCACCCGTCACAGATTATCAGGTTGATGATACGAGCGGAGCACAAACTATCAAGTACACAGTAACCTATGTCAGAGACAATCTGAAGTACAATGTTCACCCAACCCCTGTTCCGGCCGACACAAAAATACATTCAAACCTAGTTGAACTTCTGCTGAATGATGGCCCATCCATCTTCTTATTAAACATATATAACAGAAACATTACCAAAGGCCCGATTTTCAGCTGGCTCCCAGAGCTCGACAGAAGACGCACCTGGGTGATCGGAGGAGATGTTAATGACCGAAACCCCCTGTGGGATGCCAACTTCCCCGATCAGACATGTGCCGTGGGAAAGAGCCTTGCCACCTATATAACGCAATCAAATGTGTACTTACTAAATGACGGATCAGCAACCAGAATACCCGATATCTCAAACCAACACCCCTCCGCCATTGACATAACCTTGGTTAGTCCCACTCTCGGATTAACAACGGACTGGTGCGTTGTGTCAGATAAATTAAAAAGCGACCACTTACCAATCATGATATCCATTATTGAGAAATCACCACACACAGAGCCAGGCCCAAAAGCCTTAAAATACAATTATAAAAAGGCGGACTGGGCAGT
The DNA here is from genome assembly GCF_037325665.1 of Littorina saxatilis. Lineage (NCBI taxonomy): Eukaryota > Metazoa > Mollusca > Gastropoda > Littorinimorpha > Littorinidae > Littorina > Littorina saxatilis. The sequence continues at coordinate 45,683,281 of NC_090258.1, read as the reverse complement.
TTTCAAGGACGCTGTCACTAAGTCGGCCGATGCACATACCCTCTTGGATGGCAATCCAGAGTCCCAAGAAAGTATCGACAACAAATATAAACAGCTAAGATCAAACCTGCTGAATGCAATGGAATTGTCAATCCCCAAAACAAAACCTTTTATCGGACCCAGTAGAACTGATCAGAGCCCATGGTGGACAGAAGAATGCAGAACAGCCATCAGGTTAAAAAGAACTGCAAAAGAGAAGTATGATCGCTTCAGGTCTGCACAAAACCACAACAATATGAAATCAACTGAAGAACAATGTGACAAAATTATAGACAAAGCAAAAAAAGAATATTTTGAAAACATGTCCAGCAAAGTGAGCGATTACAGAGATGCTGGAAAAATTTGGACCAAAATAAGGAAATTCAAATGCAGACACAAGCAGGCTGAACGTCCTCTTATGCACGAAGGAAAAAAATATGAAAGCCTTCCTGAAAAAGCAGAACTGTTTGCAGATATTTTTGCAGCAGCAAGCCAAACAGATAAACTGTTATGTGAGCAGGAACTCTTCCGTAAGAACTGGGAGGATAAACAGGACTTAAACGACCCAGAACTCAACCCTTCCTTAAAAATAAATGCTCCCTTATCCATTCAAGAACTGAAAACGGCTGACAAAAGTCCGATCCGCCTGTGGTTCTGATCCAATAAACTATCAGGTCATACAACATTTACCAAACCAAGGATTAAATCTTTTACTGGATTTTTATTCAACATGCTGGAAGTCTGGCCTGATTCCCACAGCTTGGAAAGAGGCTGTTGTGATCCCCATTTTAAAGCCTGGAAAACCAAGAGCTAACCCTTCCAACTGGCGCCCTATATCTCTGACCTCCCATCTGAGCAAAATCTATGAAAGAATACTAAAATCCAGACTAGAAGATGAAATGGAAAGAAAAAAGGTAATACCCCTGTGCCAAGCTGGTTTCCGTCGAGGCAGGGGTGTCTCGGATCACATTGTAAAACTGTCCTCTAAAATTAAGAAAGCTCTCTCACGCAAGAAGTCTCTCTTTGCTGTCTTTTTTGACATCAAAAAAGCCTACGATACAGTATGGCACCAACGATTGTTGTTCAAATTGAAGCAATTAGGCATCAGTGGTAATATGTTTCAATACATAAAAAGCTTTCTGCTGAACAGATCCTTTCAAACTGATTATAAAGGTGCCAAATCATCCACTCGCAAAGTTGACATGGGAGTGCCACAGGGCTCAGTAATAGCACCACTGCTTTTTAGCATTATGCTGCATGACATATCGACAATTAAAACACATGGAGCCGAACTGACGCTTTATGCGGATGATATTGCTCTATGCAAAGAGTATCAAAACAAAACCTATAAAACAGAACACAAATTCTCTAAAGAGTGGCAAACAGCTATAGATAACATTGCGAACTATATGCGGGAGAATGGCTTCACTCTCTCTGCCGAGAAAACTGTATTCGTTGTCTTTACAAACCGAAAACTGGAAGATCGAGAAAAGATACAGTTCTCACTAGATAAATCTGTTGTCTCACCCAGTCAGCAGGTGAAATATCTGGGCGTAGTTTTCACCTCAAATGGACTATGGACTGCTCACTTAAAGTATCTTTTAAGCAAAGCAAATAAGACCATCAACCTTCTTAAAATACTGGCTGCCCAACCATGGGCAAAGTGCCCAGTTATTCTAACAAACATCACCAGAGCTCTTATAAGATCAAGACTATCATATGGACAGGAGGCCTACTTCTCGTCGGCTCGAAAATGGCTTGATAAGCTACAGTCAGCGGAATGTCGTGCCCTTCGGCTTGCCCTCGGACACCCAAGGCATTCAAAGCAGGCCATTGTATACCACCAAGCAGGATTCCTCCCTCTTGACATGTGGCGGCGTAAGTGCTGCGCAGATTACAATGTTCGAGCCAACACAGTGCAAAACTCAACAAAAGAGGAGCTACAACCGCATTACAATCATGTCCAAAACAAAAAGGCCCACTTTGGCACTACTTTCTCCTCACTGGCTCAATTCAATGCTTCACTCTTTAGTGAAATCAGTGTCGACCCAAATGATGTGGCCCAAAACCCCATATCTCGTGATCCCTCATGGACAATGAAAGAAATGAATTTTGACACAGAATATTGCACAGCTACAAAGGATGATCAGTTATTACTCAGGATACAAGCCCTTGAGCACATTGATACTGTATACAAAGGCCATGTTCATGTTTACACAGACGGGTCAGTGTTGGATGACAAGAAGGCTGGCGCAGCTTTTGTAATCCCCAGCGATGACATGACTGGGAAATTTAAACTGTGCAACAGAAACTCGATCTTCTCAGCTGAGCTCCTTGCCATCTGCATGTCGCTTGTTCATCTCAATCTCAAGAACACTCCTCCTCAAAAGATAGCTATATTCTCTGACTCCAAAGCAGCCATTGAAGCATTGAGATCTAACAAAAGATCAAAAAGACATGATCTTGCCATTGCCATAAAGGAGCTGGCAAATAAAATTATAAAACAAGTCGCGTAAGGCGAAAATACAATATTTAGTCAAGTAGCTGTCGAACTCACAGAATGAAACTCATGAACGCAATGCCATTTTACTCGTAGCATCGTCAGGCCACCGCTCATGGCAAAGGCAGTGAAATTGACAAGAAGAGCGGGGTAGTAGTTGCGCTAAGAAGGATAGCACGCTTTTCTGTACCTCTCTTTGTTTTAACTTTCTGAGCGTGTTTTTAATCCAAATATATCATATCTATATGTTTTTGGAATCAGGAACCGACAAGGAATAAGATGAAAGTGTTTTTAAATTGATTTGGACAATTTAATTTTGATAATAATTTTTATATATTTAATTTTCAGAGCTTGTTTTTAATCCGAATATAACATATTTATATGTTTTTGGAATCAGCAAATGATGGAGAATAAGATAAACGTAAATTTGGATCGTTTTATAAATTTTTATTTTTTTTTACAATTTTCCGATTTTTAATGACCAAAGTCATTAATTAATTTGTAAGCCACCAAGCTGAAATGCAATACCGAACCCCGGGCTTCGTCGAAGATTACTTGACCAAAATTTGAACCAATTTGGTTGAAAAATGAGGGCGTGACAGTGCCGCCTCAACTTTCACGAAAAGCCGGATATGACGTCATGAAAGACATTTATCAAAAAAGTGAAAAAAACATTCGGGGATTTCATACCCAGGAACTCTCATGTCAAATTTCATAAAGATCGGTCCAGTAGTTTAGTCTGAATCGCTCTACACACACACACACACACACACACACACACACACGCACGCACGCACACACGCACGCACATACACCACGACCCTCGTTTCGATTCCCCCTCGATGTTAAAATATTTAGTCAAAACTTGACTAAATATAAAAAGGAAGCGAGATTAACCTGGTCTGGTGTCCAGCACACGTGAACGTGCCTGGCAACGAGAAAGCGGACAAAGCCGCTAAAGAAGCTGCCCAAGGCATGGGCGCCTCCGAGGTAGACCTGCCATTGTCTGCTTCTGAGATCAGTAGCCTTACAGACTCTCTTCTCTGGAGAGAATGGAGGAACACATATATGCACAAGGCTATAAGCTCTGGCTGGCTCATTCGGGAAGCCCCATCAAAACAGATGAACACCTATAATGCATGCCCACGTGTAATAAAAAGGATTAACCGCCTAAGGGCAGAAGCTGGGAGTTACCAATTTCTAGAGCTTAAATGCACCTGTCAATCCGACCTCACCATTGCTCATTTGACTTTGGAGTGTGATTTGAACTCATGCCACTTTCAACCCCTGACTCAGTTTATAAACTCAAATAGAAATATTCTGCCAAATACCTCAAAGGAAAAATTAAGCTATCTTTTAAGTTTTAATAAAGACCTTGGGTGGCAAGGTCCCAAACTTATCGCTGGACTTATGCACACGCACCCACTTGGTCCCTGGATATGAAGAGACATTGCTGCGGCTGACGCCATTGCTTCTCATACAGCTACTATATATTTTTATCAGATCTTTTAAAAATACCATTTTATATCCAAGTATCTCTTAACACCATTTTTAATTAGATGAGCGAGAGTGTGCGGGGGGCGGGAGGGTGGTGAACCACTGTACATAAAGGGAAAGTTTGTGTGCGTGCCTGTGTGTGTTCTTAATCTAAGACAAATGTCGCCAATGTTTTTACAGAGTGACGTTAAATAAACGATTTTATCATCATCAACTCTCGCCATCAGTACCACCTGACCACTGATGAGACACAATAGTGTCGAAACACGTGTCTGGTCTAGGTACAAACACTGTGACAAACGGATTTGCACATAGTGTATATTGGAGTTATATGACGCAGGTGTACAACATTTCATGGGCCACGAACTTTGAGTAGGCACCGTGCGGTGAAATATTGTCCGTACAGTGCAGTGATGTCACGTGTGAGATGTGACCAATCAGAGAAGAGTAGTGACTGAGGTCACGTTTGTAGATAGATTAGACAGCAGAGCTTTGCAGACCATTGACAAGAGAAGACGGGTCTCTTACTGAGTAAAGTTTCTCACCGGGCGCTGGGAGGTCGGTTAGGCCAAAAAAAAAAATAGGTGTGGTTACGGTAACATAGCTCAAAAAAATAGGGTAGGTAGGTAGGCAATCACTTTTTTTTTTTGTTAACTTTTTTTTCTAATGTGTACAAATTAAACCTACTTGACAGGGAAATAAGTGTGCGACTCGGGCGCTTTCGCTTTCATTGCGTTTTTTGCACTGGTTTTTTTTTTTTTTTTTTTTTTTTTTTGACAAATGTAATAAAAAGTTATAGGATCGGCCCCTAAAATTAGGGTAGGTCGGGTTACCGTAACCACACCTATTTTTTTTTTAGGCCTTAGACTCGTGCCGCGGTATTGAATCGTTGGATTCAGCTGCTGTGTTTACAGGTATTTATTGAATTGATATTTTGCTCGGAGATATTATTTTGCTCGGAAATATTGACTTGAGAAATGACCGGGAGAGTCATGTATGAATTGGCTGAAAAGCGTGCGCTGTTGTCAGCCATTGTTGAAAAGGGAATGTTTACATGTTTTTCGGAAAGGAAGTCGCTTATGAGTTAGCGGGTGTATATACTGTAACCGCATAAGTTAGTTGACGGTAGTGATAAAGAATGTCAGAAAAGTTTATTCAAGTATGGAGACTTATGGTAGTTTAAACTTGTGTATTTTAGCATCCCGGGCCGAGTGGGTCGCGGAAGTATCCCGGGCCGAGTGGGTCGCGGAAGTGGGAACGAGACGGGAGGTTCTGCCTTACGCCCGAGCCGAGAGCTGTGGGAGCGCAGGAGGGGAGACAGCGTGAAGTGCTGTAAAACGGGAACCCCGTCCCCATTCCACCACACGAAGCCAGTTTGTGTGGGTGGGGTGGAGCAGTACGTGCCACTGAATATGTGAGTACGACTGGGAGAAATTAACCAGCATGATAGCTGTACGGAGATACGTTCCCCAAGTGAACAACCACGAGACGTCGAGCGTCGTGGGTTTTTATCATCTGTGTGTAACAGAAGTGAATATTGACAGAAGTATTGCTTGAGACAATAGGGAGATTCAAGAGACAGCACGTTTCGTTTTGCAGCTCGTTTCGTTTGGTGAATGAGTCACCCCGCGAAACGGAACGTGAAACGAGACGGCATAGGCCACAGACAAGATTTAGATGTATTCACGTTTCGTTTCGGAATGAAGGAAGGGCGATAAATCTTCAAGTGAAATTATCACGTCTGTCCTCGATCAGAATGGGGAAAAAAAAACCTAGGAGGTGGTCCAGAATCGGGCATACTTTGATTATTTTCAGTCCAAATAAATCACAGACTTTGTTTATACAAAATCACATACGAAGCCAGAATAAAAATTCGATGCGATGACCTACTTCTGCTTCGCCATTTGCTTTCTTCACCATGAAGTTGGATAAATGTACCAGGATCAGCACCCTTCAAAATATTTCAGTTCACAACAGTTGTCTACCTCCAATGAACACATTCTCAGCGCTGAAAGACTGTGAAAGGGTTGATGAATCTAGCAATGCATAAAATGGCCAACAAATAAAACTGTTAGTGTGCAAAAATACTCACAAAAGTTGACGAAATATTGTTCGTTTTTTGGGGGTGGAAAACGTGACTGCGTTTTGACGTTCCACGTTCCGTTTCAGTTGACCTTCACCTTTCCAGCGAGAGACTCCCGAAATGATGACGTTTACCACGACTTCAAAACGAAACGTCCCGACGTTTCGTTTATTAAATCTCCGTATTGACTTCGTGTGTAGTGAGACAGACGGGCTCTCACGGAACAAAGCTTAAAGTGTTATACGTGTGTGCACGTGAATTGTAGACTGCATGACAAAGTAACATGTATGTAATTTTGTGCAGTTAGACTCTGTGTGTTAACAGAAATAGAACTTCCATGTTGAGCGGGAGTGATCTGTAGAATGGATGAAGAATAATATGTTTATGTTGTGTTATTGAACATTCTTATAGAGGTACAGAGGCAAAGGGCCGTAACTGTGTTCGTGTTTTTGTGCCTGGTTGGAATGTGTGTGTGTGTGTGTGTGAAGGCTAGATAGTAAACAGAGAGTAACACGCACAATTTCTGATAGGAGTAGATATACATACATACAGACATACACACATAAATTCCAGCAGTAACAAATACAATGGTCCTCCTCAGGACTAGATTACCTTGCGATACGTCCCCCACAAAGGGACTTTGCTCTGTAAATCTCGGTCCCCCTTGAGGAGGGTCTGATGCTCCCAATAGGCTGTCTGTGAAGGGATACTTAATTCTCTCTCTATCTCTGCTAAGAGATTTTAACAAATCTCGAAGAAAGTCTCTGCTGACTTTCAATTGTTTCTTTCACAATTTCTGATGTTTTATATATATATATATATATATATATATATATATATATATATATATATATATATATATATATATATATATATATATATATAAGTATAAATCCGCCTTTAGGACGACCATTGTAAAAAGGGGTTTTATAGCTACCGGTGCTATATCCGTTGTTTTTAAAGCAATATTAATAAAATTTTGTAATTACATTTGCTAATTGACCTACACCCGACTGTCATGAATTGAACGTGAAAATCTGTCAAGATTAAGATATAGGTGTTTTGCATGGTCGCCTTAATGAAAATAATGCAAGAGTGGGGGTTACGGCGACACGCCTTTTCGGGTAGCTTAGGGCAACCAATTTATAAGGTATATTAAGGCGACCAGTATTTGTATATTTTGTTGTTCACAAAGTTTTGTAAAGGGCCTAGAGCCATAGGTTATGCACTTAAAAATGTCCAGTTATTATTATTATTTTAACAATTTTAATTGTCATTTAGTTATGTGCTCAAACTCTGCAGTTCCCGCTTTCGAAATCGTTATTATTTAAGGTTCCTGATGCTTTGTGTTGAGTGTAATCATGGCTGTTTCATCACTAATTATTCTGTTGGCAGTTTTAATAAACAGTTCAAAACGTGCAATAGATTTTGTGTATGAGTTGTGACAGAAAAAATGATAGATGCTTTCATCAGTGTTGTTCCCAAGTCAGAAATAAAAGGTCACTGTTTGCAAAATTTAAACATATCAATAGGAATGCCTTGTTGTAATGTTAACAGGCAGATGTAAGCAAAGTACATCACAGAAGAAAAACATATAACAGGATGTACATATACACACATTAACACATACAATGCAAACTGCGATAAGTCAACGAATGTGTATTTGTTCAACAGCTCATTTATTTGTCAAAAACAAGAATAAAATTATACACATACACCTTCAGCAATGATGTTTTAATGTGCGCACTTGTTCTTAAATCGCTTCCCTACACTTACCATATTGTTCGAGACCAAAACCTACTATACTTTGTTCAGTAAGGGAGATTTGACAAAAGGGATGTCGTACAGAGTTGCGAGTGGGACCTCTCTGTAGAGGGTAACAAAAACGGGAAAAAAAGACAACTTACAAGTATGTACAAGAATAAAGTTCTTGCAAAGAATACACTTGCAAAAGGTCTATTGTTTTCAGGTAATGGCAGAAATGCACTCAATGCTGGATTGATCTGGGGCCCAACTACACTCTAAATGAACATGATGGGAATTGCACACACTCACTTATTTGAAACAGTTTGAGAACGGCATTCAAATGTTCTGTTTTGAGAGTTAGCTGCTGTGATCATCTTTTGTGTGCTGAATGAACTGAAAAAGTAAGCTGTTATGGGCTCTCAGTGTGTTCTGCATGATCTGTCAATGTTCTAAATGCAGAATGCTTTCAATAGTCTTGCCGACGTTCTTTCCAGAACAGCACAGTGAAAGTCTGCTAAGATCACAATAAATGCTCTATAGTTTACAGTACACTAATTGAGGTCTTTTTAAATCTCTGCCATGAAACAATTTGAGAACACAAAAAAGTAATTTGACCACTTGCAAGTGTACGGTTCAGATTACCAATGATTTGTTTGAAAGAAAAAATATCGTGTGCAGAATTATGGCACACATATTTTGGTAGTCTTACATTTCACCTAATCATTAACAACATAGAGATCCATATTTAGTATGTTTAAGTTATCTTTTATGTTGAAATCATTGTAAATGTTAGGGCAGAAATGATGTCATAAACACACAAGCTACACCAAGATACCTCAAATTGAAGAAGATTAATGAAGCACAGAAACAACAAATTTTAGTTAAAATTTCAATCAAATGTACACTATCAAGAAAACAATCGTAATTGAGTAGAATCAGAACCAGTGGCCTTTTGGAGAGAGTTACTAAGCCCTCTTCCAAGCATAACATTTTTGGCAAAATAAAGTCAAGACAGAAGAAAATAAATGGCATGCATTTACAATGCAACAGGATTTATTGGGGAACTAATTTACCCCAGAGAAGTGAAACAAATACAGATTAAAACAGAGAACAGTTCTTTGAAATTATTTTGATGTACATGATAGCATAGATTAACTGTGTTGTTTGCAATGTTGATCAATGCCACACACAAATTGACCACTTTCAGAATTCATGTACATACATATCACAAACTGGGAAGGAGCGTGATTGACAGTTTGAACTGTGCATGGTATTACAAATTACAATGCTATATTTACTCTGTCATTAGAACTCAGTATTAGAAGCAAAACATAAAACAAATGTCATCGATTTCAAGACACGACTGACAACTTTTAAAGCAAAATGATATAAAATGATTTGAAATTTTCAATGAGAAATAAATGATGACATTATTGTAACCTATTAAACAAGAAGAGCAAACGCTCGATCGAGTCACTTTCGCAGTTCTGAATATTATATGAGGCATCAGATGGACAGGAAGAAATTGCTATTCACAACACAATGAGTCACGTTCACATAAAATTTGAGCCCGGTCACTTTTATAGTTTCCGAGAAAAGCCCAACGTTAAGTTGTGTGTTGCCGAACAGAAAAGGCTAGTTATCTCCCTTGTTTTTCTGATAACGTTCGTAAAAGGCTACAGATGTAAATACTTTGATGTAAAGAATAATCCTACAAAGTTTCAATCACATCCGATGAACTTTGTCAAAGATATAAAATGTCTAATTTTTCCTTTGACGCTGACCTGTGACCTTGAAAAAGGTCAAAGGTCAACGAAACCATCGTTAAAGTGTAGAGGTCATTGGAGGTCACGACTAAACAAAATATGAGCCCGATCGCTTTGATAGTTTCCGAGAAAAGTCCAACGTTAAGGTGGTGTCTACGGACGGCCGGCCGGACAGACTAACACTGACCGATTACATAGAGTCACATTTTCTCAAGTGACTCAAAAAGCTTAATTGTTTTCTATTTATCCTCCAGAATTAGCTTCCCATCAATTGAACATGAATAACAACAACAGGCACTTGTATTGTGGAGAGGAAGTCTTATTATAATACCTTACAACCACTCATCTCAAAAGGTTATGAGTGCAGTCACTGGAGGGTAGTCACATGCTTTGTGCGCCCTTCAATTACTGCATGCACTCAAAATATTACATTTCGTTTTCACCAGTATCGCTATAACATTAACAGCGATCGTTCAGCGATTACTAACTCACAGTACAAAAGAGGGTTTGAATGGGAGATAATGGGCAATGCAGAACTCTTGAATAGATTAGGCCAAAAAAAATAATAGGTGTGGTTACGGTAACATAGCCACAAAAAAAAGGGTAGGAAGGTAGGCAATCACTTTTTTTTTTTTAACTTTTTTTTTTAATGTGTACAAATTAAACCTACTTGACAGGGAAATAAGTGTGCGACTCGGGCGCTTTCGCTTTCATTGCGTTTTCTGCACTCGTTTACTTGTTTTTTTGGGTATTTTTTTGACAAATGTAATAAAAAGTTATAGGGTCGGCCCCAAAAAATAGGGTAGGTCGGGTTACCGTAACCACACCTATTTTTTTTTTAGGCCTTAGTGACGATCCAAGTGATCAGGCTTGTGTCAGACTGCTTTGATTAGTCTGAGATAGAACACCTGATTGCATTTTCTGCTCAGCTCTGTTCCGGTCATTGCAGAGGTATCTGGCGTCCAAATATTTAGAGTGTACGTGGCACACTTTTGTCGGTCAACATAAAATGTTTAGTGCGTGAACTTTTTACTCTATGAAATAAGCCAAACACGCATACATTTGTAGTGGATTTGACCAAATTTGTTCATAGTACCGGACCTTGCATAATAACACAAACCAGGCCTCGGTCGAGTCTCAAGTGAAATTCTCCTTTATCCGATACTGACAACGATTTTCAAAACACATACTTGATATTCGTTAGTTTAGCTGCCGAGATTGAACCAGTACACATCTGTCATGGGTGATTTTACATACACACATACTCTTTAGTTTAGCTGCCGAGATTGAACCAGTACCACCCAATGATTGCTTTCTGCTTCTTGCCATTCACACAGTGTCAGTCTGGCTGGTTCACCATCCATTCTTGCGTTAAAAAGGGTAAATCCAAAAACAAAGAAACTGCCAGCGTTTTACCACGAAGGGCCATATCAGGGCGGTGCTGCTTTGACATATAACATGCGCCACACGCAAGACAGAAGTCGCAGAACAGGCTTCATGTCTCACCCAGTCACATTATTCTGATTATTCTGACACCGGACCAACCAGTCCTAGCACTAACCCCATAATGCCAGACGACAGGCGGAGCAGCCACTAGATTGCCAATTTTAAAGTCTTAGGTATGACCCGGCCGGGGTTCGAACCCACGACCTCCCGATCACGGGGCGGACGCCTTACCACTAGGCCAACCGTACCGATCAGAGCTCAGTGACAAGAAGAAAAAAGAGTTGGTGAAATCAAAGGTGTTCAATGAGCAAAAACATACAGAAGGAAGGCTGTTCTCTTAAAACGTTTTATGTTAATGTAAATCCAATAACAAACGTTCCAACAACCTACCTTTCTTGTTTTTTGATTTTAAAAAGGGTAAGCCTGCCCACAATCAAGTTGCGCATTAGAACAAGCAGGCAGCTTCATGGCTGCAGCAACCCTTACTTCATTAGAATGTTTTCTTTGTAAGTGTCTGATGAGCACACTTTGAAATTGGCCACAATATAGGCAAGGTCGTTTCGGTTTCTTGGAAGAAATGTTTGGCAGTCCGTCTGAGGCAGGTGGCAGTCCATTTGAGGCAGGTGGCAGCTCATCTGAGGCAGGTGGCAGTCCGTTTGAGGCAGGTGGCAGTACATCGTGTTTGTCTGGTATTTCTGAAAAAAACAAAATATGCAAAAAATCCTATTACAAAGTTTTCAAAGATCAAAGCAGCTCTACCCAAGAAAAAAAATGAAAACTGAACAACGCTTCTTGAAGAATAACCATGTGATCATATTAGGCATAACCAAAACCAATATCAACGATTATGAAAAGTGATCGCTTCCTGGAAATAAAAGCCCAGGTTCAGATCTTTATGTTCACAACAAAAAGGAGCATGGTAAAAATTTCAAAATGGGGGAATGTTGCAGCAGCTTAACTGAACATTTAGTAACTTTTGCCTGGTCTTTGCAAGACTGGTGAATAACGTGTTTCACAAATATACAATTTCCCTGGAAACCATGGACTCCCAGCATTTTCCTTAGAAACAAATGAAGCTGCATAAGGCAGAGATGCGTGTGTGTGTGTGTGTGTGTATGTGTGTGTGTATGTGTGTGTGTGTGTGTGTGTGTTTGTGTGTGTGTGTGTGCATGCATGTGTCAGACATGAGGTGAGGAAGCTTTTGAGACCATGTTGCCAGTTTTGGTGAATGCTATTTTTAATTGCTGTCCAGTGTTGTTTTCAAAATTGATGTTTTTTACATTTAGTCAAATTTTGACTTAATGTTTTAACAAAGATGGGAAAATGTAGAGCATGTACAATTCTGTCCACACGAAACTGTTTTCTTGATAGTACACTAGTTGATTGCAACTGCATATGCAAATGTCCTGAACTATAGTCTATAGACAAGTCTTGCTTCTGGCTCAGGAAAGCTGAATTTTAGGTAAATTGGCAAATCATGAAAGGTTGCAGTCATAGAGTCACTACTTCTCAGTTTCTTTCACGGACTTTTACCTTGGCATGTTTTCTTCCTTTTTGCAGGTGGTGACAGCATTGAGTAGTAGTACATGTAGCTTGAAAAAGGTGTGCCATCAGAATCAGAATCACTCTCCGGATCGTAACTGTAGTCTTCATCCTAAAACAAAATATTCACAGTTAAGTTATAGTGATGTCTCTGGCAAGGCGGAACATGCCATCATGTGAAACTCTTTTTTTTTTTTTATCTAAACATCACAAATGAAAGCTCAAAACGTATTTGTCAGTAGATCTGGAAATCTGGTCATAGGTCTTTTTGAGTAAAACTAAAAGTACTTGGAGGAAGGAGAAAAAATTATCACATTCACACTATTTGACTTGTAATGCGTGTGTGTTAAAGTCCCAGTCCGTCCCAAATGGTTTACAGAACGATTCAAATCTTTTCATGAAAAAGCAGTTCTAACCTTATCGAACACACTTGCAATAGCATTTAGTGAATAGCATTAAATGACACAGTTTTTTTGTTTAGCTCGAGTAAACCACACACCTGTTTTCGTGGTTAATCTAACCCCTGAGCCATCGTGAACCCATGTGATCTACTTTCCCTTTTTTTCTCACAATTTAGTAGTCAGTCCTTGATTTCAATGCGACTCGCTGTATCTGCCATGGCACGTTATCTAAAACGCAACAAATGGCTGCGAGTCACACGAAGTGAATGGTGTCGGCTGACCGTTCAAAGAAACTGGCGACATGCTGAACATTCGTCTGCTACGAGAAACACGTTTTGCAGGACACGCTTCAGGGCTAGTTTTTAAACTTTAAAATCTTCGAGTTTTACTGATTTTGTCTTAATGCAAAAAGAATTATTTAAGAATATTTGTGTAACAAGCTGTCAATTTATTAGTATAAGTTAGGTCTAGCGCCAAAACGAGCCATCCCATTGTCTGATCAGACAATCCGGCTGGCCACGCAAAAATAAATTCGTTCATAAGTGCTCGCTCTTTTCGGAGGGCACCTACGATGTTCTCAAGTGGTGAGTGTTGAAATGCAAGGGTGTTTGTACTGTGTGTAAAAGCCAGACAGTGTCTGTGATGGTTTACGGGAAGCTGCGTGTGCCTTTAAATTCAACAGGGGACCTAGGTTGATCAAACGTCGTCCTAAAGCTCTAATCATGCAATACTTTCAACTTATTTTCAGTCGCCCTAAGGTTTGGTGCTTCTATTTAAATCTCAAATTGCTTAACTTTGTCATAGAGTGAGACTGCAAGTCGCCCACTCGGCCACTATGGTCCCATTAATAGTCGTGTTCAATGTGCTTTTGACACAGATCATCATAATGGTCCCGACTCTCCTCAATTATGCGCTTATCTTGTGTCTTTTCTGGATTACACAGATACTGAAGTAAAATGCAAAAAATCCTTAAAATGTGACCCTCCACCACGAAATGAGTCACATGTCACCTCGCGCGGTTCTGCACTAGGCTTAATATAAGTCCAGGGAGTGTCTGGTAACAGTTTGTGGGTCACCTTAATCACAGGCTTATAAAGTTAAAAAGTCATCCGGAGAGTCAAATTCAGGAAGTAGGTAACCCGTGAGTTAGTTCAAATCGCGAGGCTTTTCGTACCTGTCATCTCCAGATGAGGCTGGTTTTATCGGTACATCTCCAAATGAGGCTGGTGGTAGCGGTACATCTCCAGATGAGGCTGGTGGTAGCGGTACATCTCCAGATGAGGCTGGTGGTAGCGGTACATCTCCAGATGAGGCTGATGAGAAATAAATCAGGTCATCTTTTTACTGACACAAACTTTGAAAGGAATTCCTGTTCACGAACCGCCTTTTTCTTTGTTGTTGTTTTTACATGATGGAAATTGAGCTTTCCACGCTTTGAACAGATCAATACAACTGATCTCGTTTCGTCACTTCATACGAGACTCGCCACGTCATGTCACAAAAGTAGAAACTCAAGAAGTTTAAGAATTGTAAGGCGGCCTTCTGTCATTTTCAAGGGTACCAATTTGAAGCCAATATTTATTAACCAACATGAACCGTAGCCTACCGTACAGTCTAACAGTGTGAAATGTGAATGAGGGTCGCATCAGCAACTTTAGCCTATTCATTTCACCCTCCGGATGGACGGTCTTATCAGACACTGATTTAGTGATAAACACGTAGTATCGATGCAGGCACACTCATTTTCGCAAACAAGCAGTTGCCAGGCATGAGACCAGCAAATGTTCAAAAAGTAGGAAACTAAGCCGGGGTCCAGGGGCCGCTCAGGCCCCTGGTGGGGTCCAGGGGCAACGCCCCGGTGGGGGGTTCAGGAAAATGAATTTTAGAATTGTAAAGGCCATTTTGGGGCCTCTCCTGATAGCAAAAAAATAGATCATGCCTTTTTAAAAAGCTATAAAAACCACAAGAATATGTTTTAGCATTTTAAACAAAACATTTTGCTTCACATCCACAGGTGCCTGTAATCACATGATAATGACAATGTAGAAAACAAGAGGCGAAGCCTTCAAGGCTCACGTAAGAAATCGACAAACAGTAACACAAACTCAATCACTCCGTCACACATACACACACACACAGTAAGCATAGGTGACACTGTGCAAGAAAGCGAGACACTATAGATCTAGATCTGTCTGTCTGCATGTAGCCTGTAACTTACAGGGACACGACTGCCAACTAGTCTCGGCTCGCTCAAAATGACAATGACCGAGACTTTCAATAATTCCTTCGCGTGACGTCTAACCCTCTTACGCCATAATGTGACGTCTTCAAATGTTAAAGTTTCTACCACAGACATACACATGCACAGACAAAGTTACGATCGCATAGGCTACACTTACGTGAGCCAAAAAGCAATCAAGATAACTCATCAAAGCTGCTACAATGTCTGAACAGAGTGCACCTCCTCTCCCCCCCACCCCACCCCACCCCCCCACCCCCAAAAAAAAAGGTTCTAATCTATAAATCGGTTGTTTTGCCTTGAGTTGAGGTGTTAATTTTCCTTATTCAGGCCTACCAGCAACTGCGGGTCATCGGCTCAGCGCAGACAGGATGGAGGGAAAGAGAGAGAGAGAGAGAGAGAGAGAGAGAGAGAGAGAGAGAGAGAGAGAGAGACGTGCTTCCAAGAGCCCTCTGTGCTTCTTGCTTTCAATGTGACGAACCAACACCTTTTTTCCACCAAGTCCGTATTTCACCAGTCGCACCACGTGCACACGGCCTGACCGGGAATGGATATTTTGGCGATACTGTCGCCAATGAGCTGGCGCCTTTCTTTCTTGTTGATAGTGACAGTCACTTCTTCTGACTGCCAGTTGGCTTTCCACTTGTTTTTCACACTTTGGTCGTCGATCGTAAGAGCTTCCACAGCCGACAAAACAATATGGAATCCAGACGCCATGATGCTACGGTGTTTGGAGATCGGGAGCCAATCAAAACAACCATCGGTGAATAATTAAGCCTCGGCAATAATCGTCGGAGATCAACAGCCAATCAAACGCGACCCATGATACTGCTATGGGTTCACGCGAGTGCTGGGGTGCGAATGCACTGACTTCAGTCGCAGACAGCTTCAGCTGAACGGTTCATACCACCACCTATGGGTTCACGCGAGTGCTGGGGTGCGAATGCACTGACTTCAGACGCAGACAGCTTCAGCTGGACGGTTCATACCAACTCCCCCCCCCCTTTTTTTCTCAACGAATTTGCATCGATCTCAAGAATGGTCTGTGAGCTAAGGAAAATATCGGAATTCCGATAAAAATCGGACCAGTCCCATGTCTGACAGTTGCTTCATAAAATAGGTACTTAACAATTGTGCAGCAAGCTGGTTTTAAAAGTGCATGCATGTTCTGCTGTGCAGTGACTTGAATGAGAAGCATTTAACAAGGGTAAAAGATCAAATACGGTGATGCCACACGCTGAAGAATAACATACCTGTAGTCCTGAGCTGCTGCTGAAGGACAGTAAGGTCGGTGGGAAGCTGGACATTGTTGGGAAAAGTAAGACGAGACACAGACTGCGCTGGCAACATCATTGCTTGAGGTGCCAAGGCAACGGGGTGCCAACCAGCCATCGAGAAAACCAGACTTTGCTGCCTTGTTGTAACCATGCCTGTCAAACAAGTACAATGTATATCACAATGGGCACAAGTCTGTTTTATGTGGGAAAAAGTATAGCCAGTGTTGTTGCCAGCCTAAGAAGACAATAGGTCATTTGGACCTCCCTAAAAAAAAAACAATAAGTCCAAATGTCCTGGCTTTAAAAAAACAATAGGTCCAAATTACCATGCCGTAGTATTATATTGATGAAATTTCCGCTGTTTGCGCCGTTTTCGATAATTAGGTACACCGGCTGGAACGGGTATTTCCGTAAACGCAGCCTCGAGTGTCAATGACGACAAACACAGAGTCAATGACGACAAACACAGAGTCGGCACCGAGTGCATTTTTCACTCGTAGCAAACATGAGCATTTCGATCGGGGTTTGTTTTCCGACTTTGCAACTCCCATTCCATTCATTGCAGACCTTGTCCGCCTTGTACGAATATGTATCGGTCAGTTGACCACCAAAACGTAAAAACTATCGGTCCATCGACCGGACAAGGCTAGGTCCAATGCGTCAAATCAGAAAGGAATGCGTCACAGACAAAAGACCGAGGCCTGGCAACAACACCGTATAGCATGTTAAATTCTTTACACAAGAAACTTTTTCCTTGATAGTACAATAATTGATTGCAACTCGACTAGGAAATGTCCTGAACTATAGACCAAGTTGTGGTTTCTGGCTCAGGAAAGCTGAATTTTAAGTAAATTGGTCAACCATGAATTGTCGCAGTCAGTGAGTTACTACTTCTCACAGTTTCTTTCATTGACTTTTACCTTGGCAAGTTTTCTTCCTTTGTGCAGGTGGTGACAGAATAGGGTAATCGCAGGAAGAAGGTGTGCTATCAGAATCAAAATCACTCTCCTGACAGTAGTCTTCATCCTAAAACAAAATATTCACAGTTAAGTTAATGTGATGTCTCTTGCAAGGCGGAACATAGAATCATGTGGAACTTTTATTTAAACTAAAACATCACAATTTAAACCCCAAAAGGTATTTGTAAGTAGATCGGAATATCGGGTCAATTTTTGAAAAAGGACTTGGAGAAAGTATGATCACATTCACACCATTTTTGACATATATATAGATACATGCGTGTGTGTTAAATCCCACAGGGGAGCTAGGTCGATCGACCAAATGTCATCCTAAAGCTCCTATTGTACAATACTTTCAACGTATTTTCTTTCGCCCTAAGGTTTGGTACTTCCTTTCAAATCTCAAAAAAGTGTTGTTGTCTGATGTTCATGTCGTGTACCAAAAAGAAATAAAAACGTGTATAAAAAAAACCAAAAAAAACTGAAAAAATAAAATTCTCAAAAAAGTAATATGTCATTTTTTTTTAGTAACAACCCAGATCCAATTCGCCAAATGTCGCCCTAACGCTCCCATTATACAATACTTTTGATTAGGGCGACCAAAATTATAACATATATATATATGCATGTGTGTTAAATCCCACAGGGGAGCTAGGTCGACCAAATGTCATCCTATTGTACAATACTTTCACATATTTTTTTTTCGCCCTAAGGTTTGGTGCTTCCTTTCAAATCTAAAAAAAAGTGTTGCTGTCTGATGTTGATGTCGTGTACCAAAAAGAAATAAAAACGTGTATAAAAAAAAAATCTCAAAAAAGTAAAATGTCATTTTAGTAACAACCCAGATCCAATTCACCAAATGTCGCCCTAAAGCTCCCATTATACAATACTTTTGATTAGGGCGACCAAAATTATAACATGTATATATATATTGTGTTAAATCCTACAGGGGAGTTAGGTCAACCAAATGTCGTCCTAAAGGTAAAGCTCCAATTGTACAATACTTTCAACTTATATTCTGTCGCCCTAAAGGTTTGGTGATTCTTTTAAAATCTCAAATTTCATGTTACTGACAACCCAGATCCCATTCCCTATCAAGCAGACATACAAGCTTATGTCGACACATGCTTCCAGACAAATTTGCAATAACAATAGAATCATTTCCCATAATACCATGGCAGCTTAGCACACCTGCCTTTCGTTGAGTCTCCACAATCATCATTTTGATTATTCTGAGACTATGATGCATGCTGGGTGTGTTTCTGCGGGTTGCATTGACCCGAGCTGGACATTGGCGTCAGGATCAAGTCCAAGCTTGATTTTGAGTGCATGTACTCAGAATACTGAATAGACCTCAGTTTAAAATCTCATCCCAAAGAGTAGTGAGACACCGCCCTTCATGAGGGGTCAACCGTCAAGTTAACAGCAGTGTACAACTCAGACAGTCACTTATCCAAGTACTTGCCTAGGCTCGGCATTGCTTAACTTTGTCATTGAGTGAGACTGCAAGCCGCCCACTCTGCCACTATGGTCCAATAAATATTCGTGTTAAAATAAATGTGATGCTTTTGACACAGATCATCATAATGGTCCTGACTTGCCTCAATTATGTGCTTATCTTGTGTGTTTTTCTGGATTACACAGGTACTGTAGTTAATGTCCAACTATCCTAAAAGCTCCAATTGTACAATACTTTCAACGTATTTTCTTTCGCCCTAAAGTTTGGTGCTTCCTTTCAAATCTCAAAAAAGTGTTGCTGTCTGATGTTGATGTCATGTACCAAAAAGAAATAAAAACAAGTATAAAAAAAAAAAAAACTGAAAAAAAATGAAAAAAAAATTCTCAAAAAAGTAAAATGTCATTTTAGTAACAACCCAGATCCAATTCGCCAAATGTCGCCCTAAAGCTCCCATTATACAATACTTTTGATTAGGGCGACCAAAATTATAACATATATATTGTGTTAAATCCTACAGGGGAGTTAGGTCAACCAAATGTCGTCCTAAAGGTAACTTAGCTCCAATTGTACAATACTTTCAACTTATATTTTGTCGCCCTAAGGTTTGGTGATTCTTTTAAAATCTCAAATTTCATTTTACTGACAACCCAGATCCCATTCCCTATCAAGCAGACATACAAGCTTATGTCGACACATGCTTCCAGACAAATTTGCAATAACAATAGAATCATTTCCCAAAGCACACCTGCCTTTCGTTGAGTCTCCACAATCATCATTTTGATTATTCTGAGACTATGATGCATGCTGGGTGTGTTTCTGCGGGTTGCATTGACCCGAGTTGGACATTGGCGTCAGGATCAAGTCCAAGCTTGATTTTGAGTGCATATATGTACTCAGAATACTGAATAGACCTCAGTTTAAAATCTCATCCCAAAGAGTAGTGAGACACCGCCCTCCATGAGGGGTCAACCGTTAAGTTAACAGCAGTGTACAACTCAGACAGTCACTTATCCAAGTACTTGCCTAGGCTCGGCATTGCTTAACTTTGTCATTGAGTGAGACTGCAAGCCGCCCACTCTGCCACTATGGTCCAATAAATATTCGTGTTAAAATAAATGTGATGCTTTTGACACAGATCATCATAATGGTCCTGACTTGCCTCAATTATGTGCTTATCTTGTGTGTTTTTCTGGATTACACAGGTACTGTAGTTAATGTCCAACTATCCTAAAAATTAACAGTTTCTTGGTAGTGAATGCGAGTACGTGTAAGAATGTTGTGACTTTTACATACTTTCTTTTTATTCTAAATTCAACCAATCTATATATGTACGTGTGTGTGTGTTAAAGCCAAATATTGCCCTAAAGCTCCCATTATACAAAACATTCCACTTAGGCATAGGGCGACCGACAAGTATGGGTTATATGAAGTCTTATATCGCGCGCGTATCTCCAGACTCGGACTCAAGGCGCCGTGTGAGATGGATTTTTTTTACACAATACATCACGCATTCACATCGACCAGCAGATCGCAGCCATTTCGGCGCATATCCTACTGTTCACGGCCTATTATTCAAAGTCACACGGGTATTTTGGTGGACATTTTTTTAATCTATGGCTATACAATTTTGCCAGGAAAGACCCTTTTGTCAATCGTGGGATCTTTAACGTGCACACCCCAATGTAGTGTACACGAAGGGACCTCGGTTTTTCGTCTCATCCGAAAGACTAGCACTTGAACCCACCACCTAGGTTAGGAAAGGGGGGAGAAAATTGCTAACGCCCTGACACAGGGTCGAACTCACTTCCGAGCGCAAGTGCGTTACCACTCGGCCACCCATTGGTGCCTTTTCTCCAATTTCATTAGACTGACAACATCGACCTAGACGTGGCTAAATCCCATTTCCTGGAAAGTTTAAAAAATAAAAGCGGTCAATTTTCGTCCTGATATGGTTCTGCGTAGTCGGCTGGACGTTAAGCAACAAATAAACAAACAAAAACGGTCAATTTCATAATGGAGGTAACCCGTGAGTAAGTTCAAAATCACAATGCTTTTCGTACCTGTTCATCTCCAAATGAGGCTGGTGGTATCGGTACATTTCCAGATGAGGCTTTTGGTAGCGGTACATCTCCAGATGAGGCTGGTGGTATCAGTACATGCTGGTGGTATCGGTACATTTCCAGATGAGGCTGGTGGTATCGGTACATTTCCAGATAAGACTGGTGATAGCGGTACATCTCCAGATGAGGCTGATGATAGCGGTACATCTCCAGATGAGGCTGGTGATAGCGGTACATCTCCAGATGAGGCTGGTGGTATCGGTACATTT
This sequence comes from Littorina saxatilis, assembly GCF_037325665.1. Classification (NCBI taxonomy): domain Eukaryota; kingdom Metazoa; phylum Mollusca; class Gastropoda; order Littorinimorpha; family Littorinidae; genus Littorina; species Littorina saxatilis. The sequence continues at coordinate 45,662,019 of NC_090258.1, read as the reverse complement.
TCAGATAAGGCTGGTGATAGCGGTACATCTCCAGATGAGGTTGGTGGTATCAGTACATCTCCAGATAAGGCTGGTGATAGCGGTACATCTCCAGATGAGGCTGGTGATACTGGTACATGTCCAGATAAGACTGGTGAAACTGGTACATATCCAGATAAGGCTGGTGATACTGGTAAATCTCCAGATGAGGCTGGTGATGGCGGTACATCTCCAGATGAGGCTGGTGATACTGGTACATCTCCAGATAAGGCTTGTGATACTAGTACATCTCCAGACGAGGCTGGCAATACTTGTACATCTCCAGATGAGGCTGGCAATACTGGTACATCTCCAGATGAGGCCTGAGGTACCAGTACATCTCCAGATGAGGCTGATAAAAAACAAATCATATCTTTTAACTGATAGAAGCATGTGTTGCATATATATATATATATTGTAATACAGACCTGGGGACCTCAATTTTGCCATGGAGTTTAACAAAAAAAAAGCTACGTGCATTTTCAGAAAAATGAGAGTACTCCACATAACTTTTAATCATTCATTTCAAACATGCTGCACACACCGTCATTGATAAAAAAAAAAGATGGAAATCTTTGTTGATTTTTTCTTTAAGAGAAGACCTAATGTCATTAGACATCTGTTTCATCATTGCTGTAGCCTTCTTGCAGCCTGAACACTTAGACTTCTGCGCGATGTTTAAGACAGGAAACACACTTTTGACAGCTTGTAAAATCACATCTGCTGTGCTCAATGACAAATTCATTTTCACTATCAGCTCGGATAACATCGCTTTGGCATGTACTGCACCCTGTTCCTCGGGTAGATCTTTTGCAAAAGACAAAGTCTGTGATGCTCCTCATGCTGGCAGCGGCTTTTCTTGGTGTTGTCAATTTCAGGATCCCTATGAGTCTAGCTTTGACATGCAGTGTCTATCGATGTCAAACTTGGAAAACATACGTTGAAAGGAATTCCTGTTCCCGAACAGCCTTTTTCTTTGCTCCTGCTGAGGATCCACCTCTTTGTTGTTGTTTTTGCATGATAAAAATTGAGCTTTCCACGCTTTGAGCTGATCAACGCAACTGATCTCGTTTAGTCACTTCATACGAGATTCAAAATGGCCATAGTAACAGGTTGTTTTTTTACACTAACTGAGTGAACCGAAAGTAGAAACGCAAGAAGTCTAGGAATTATTTCTCTTTTTTTCCACAGACCGTATCAATCGTAATTTAGAAAATCAAGAGTACAAAATATGGCAAAATCTTACGGGTTCCCTTTTCTGTACTATAAATAGCAATAAAATGATCACAAGATCAAGAAGGGGCATTTACAGGCTTCATGGCCTATCTAATACTAATGTACATTTGAAACTTAGTCAGGTATAGATTACATTCAAAAAGCAGAGGGGTGGACTTTTTCTTGGGTTCCTACCATTGTAAGTTTTTGTTAAAACTTTAAACAATTAAAGTAAAGGTTAATGTATTGGCAAAACAAAGACGAGAACCGAAAAATGCCACACTATGAAAATAAGTATGATAAAATGAAGTCGCAGTAACACTAAGCTTTTAGTTTTATGGGAAAAGTATATATTTCACGACGTTACAAAAACATATTGAACGGAATTGCCACCACCAAGGAATATGATAGCCATGCCTTCAACCCTATTCAACGAAGAGGAAATCTGTATCTGTCAAGTCAATGCTGGTGTCTTGATTACCGCTTTACTGCTTTAAAGAAATGTGCCAACCTTGTGTTTTTTCTTCTGTGACTCGACGGCCTCCAGCTCCTCTTGCAGTACCACAACTCGTTTGGACAGCTGCTAGTTGCGGAATGACAGACTGTCGACCTCCTGCTGGTACTTTCTGTTCCATTGTTCCTTCTCTTTCAGGTGCTCCTATACAACAGGCACAAGAACCAATTGTATTTATGGTCAGTTGACAAAGCCATCTACTTTCAGTACATTTGACACTTTTCAACAATTTAGTCTTATGGTATGAATATTCTTCAAATGGCAAACAATTTTCTAATTACATTCAAAGTTATTCTTATAATTATCATATGTTAAAAGGCTTTTCTGGTTAATGTTAATTGTAATTCAATCAAGTTTGCGTTTTAATGAAACAGATCCTGTGATTGGTCAGAATGCCCCAACTCATTAAAAATTACAGGTCATTAAATAGAGCTTAAACAATGACCACGAGTTGATTAGTGGAAAATAAACCACGAGTGGGTATTTGCAGCCTCTTGGTAATTCACGAGTGTGCGGAGCAGGTTGTTAATGAATTTTTTAGCTAGTGGCTATCGACAATTAGTCACCGGTAATTTGTAATGAGTTGGGACATTCTGACCAATCACAGGATCTGTTTCATTAAAAAGCAAACTTGATTGTATTACAATTGTCGATAACCACTCGCTAAAAAATCCATTAACAACCTGCTGGCGAGGCGTATTGATACAGCCTCAACTAGTCTCGGTTAGCTTTGAGGGTCATTTTACAAGTAGGAAATATGAAGGCCAACGAAATACCGAGACCATAAGGTATGCGAAGTGATGACGTTGAGTACGTGACGTAAGTTAATGCATGAATTCTTCCGGACTACGTCAGTCAATTCCAAAGATCGCTTTTGTGATGAAAAGAATTTGTTTTAGAGTTTGCTGTCCAGAAAACCGTCAAAAAAGAAGGGAAAATGTGTGTGAAAGAAAACAAAACAGGAGCAGAGTGATACGATAGGAATACAGAGACATTTCTTGGGACTTGACCCTTGCAGGTAGGTGGACTGAAAGTAGTGTGTGAACAGAACAGAACCAATTCTGTCTGTTTACAACCGCATGAAAGCAGGAAAGAGATTGTCGTCAGATTCAATTACAATAACATTAACATGCTTCCATTTGAAACTTCTCGGTCTTCATCGTGGATTGACGCCCTCCCAAAGTCTAAAGTAATTGAAGCCCGACGGAGCGAAGGGCTTCAATTAGCTTTTGTCGGGCGTCAATCCCCGATGAAGACTTTGAAGTTTCAAATGGAAGCATGTTAATCACTTAATGTGTAACTGAACAGGTGGGGGCCTCATCAGATCAAAAAGCTGTGTCTGGCAAGAACCGTAGTGAAGGCATTACATCCGCATCAAAGCGACGAAGGAAAGTGTCCATTCTAGCTCTGCCCTCTAAAGTCAAACAGCAGTAAGTCCACTCATAATAAAGCCAAAATGAAGTATTGCCAGTCATAATTATGATAATATGACTGGCAATACTTCATTTTGGCTTTGATTTTTGTTTGTTTGTTTGCTTAACGCCCAGCCGACCACGAAGGGCCATATCAGGGCGGTGCTGCTTTGACATATAACGTGCGCCACACACAAGACAGAAGTTGCAGCACAGGCTTCATGTCTCACCCAGTCACATTATTCTGACACCGGACCAACCAGGCCTAGCACTAACCCCATAATGCCAGACGCCAGGCGGAGCAGCCACTAGATTGCCAATTTTAAAGTCTTAGGTATGACCCGGCCGAGGTTCGAACCCACGACCTCCCGATCACGGGGCAGACGCCTTACCACTAGGCCAACCGTGCCGGTTTTTGGCTTTGAAGGGCAGGCTAAAGGTAGTCACTTTGATTAACTGGAAATAATTCATGCAAGTTTTTGTCTTAGCTTTTCTTACCTGAATTATTGCGTAAAGCCATGAGGACCACTCATCCTCCTACCTCTGGTGTAATGAGGGTAGTAGTCCATTTTTGACG
>NC_090258.1:45648366-45658083 GCF_037325665.1 Littorina saxatilis | reverse complement strand
TCTCTCTCTCTCTCTCTCTCACACACACGCACACTTTCAGGCCAGGCACCTATTGCCCCCTATTAGATCACTCACTTCTACTAAAGAAATTAAAGTGCTATTTAAAAGACGACTCAGCCTGTGCCTTTTTTGAATCGTATCTTTCAAAACGGAAACAGTATGTATCCATTAACTGTAAAACTTCGTCAAATGAGTTTGTCAGGAGTGGTGTCCCTCAAGGGTTTGTATTAGGACCTATCTTGTTCTGTATTTATATAAATGATTTACCCCTTCATGTGTCCGATGAAAAAGTTAGATGTGAGTTCTTCGCCGATGACTCTTCTGTTCACACCAGTCAAAAATATTTGGAATCCGTCAACTCTTCTCTTCAAACAAGTGTGGATGAAATCACTGAGTGGTGCGTTTCTAATTATATAGCTAATGCAATGATCATTCATCCGATTAAAACAAAGAGTATGGTGATAACCACGAGACACAAAAACACCAATTAAGTCCTTTACAATTACAACTGTCAGTTGGTTCAACTCAAGTGCAGCAAGTTAGGGAACATAGATTATTGGGTGTTACCATTGATCAAGAGTTGAAATGGCAAACTCATTTGAGTAATATTTTGCAAACTAGTATCAAAAATGTTGTACCTGTTATCAAAATTAAGGCATTACGCTGATTCTGCAGCACTCAAAATGTTCTATTACGCCCACATAATGCCTCATATAAACTTCGCATCGACACTTTGGGATAACTGCAGTGATGTTCATTTAAAAAGACTCAATTCCCTGCATCGCCGAGCTGCAAAACTTATTCTGCATGATTTGAATAGGTCCACGGATGATAAACTAAAGCTCTTGAATTTCCTCCCCTTGAAAGATCAGTTGACGTTAAACAAGGCTGTGTTCATGTATAAAATTCTAAATGACGACTGTCCTAAATATTTGCAATCACATTTCAAACATGCCACAAAAAGATATGGGTCCCAAAAAATCATCCCTCCCATACCTCGCATAGACCTCTACAAATCGAGTTTAGCCTTCTCGGGAGCGTTTCTCTGGAACTCCTTACCCCAACAGATAAGAAATGCAACTTCAGTGAAAATGTTTAAGAGACAGTCACGTTCACACATCATTCGTGAATGAAATGTCTTGTTCGATTGTTATTTTGTTAAACATTTTGTACTAATGTTAACGGATGTGTAGCTGATCGGAGCAACTTATTCCCAAATGAAAGGTATAACTATGTCAATGTAATTTTGTAATTTTTGAGTTCTCCTTATGTAATTCCTTAAATGCACATTGTGTTGCATTCTGTACAATGTATTTCTGTATTTTATATGATTGAATTTATATTTGTAATGTGCGTCTGTCTTTATGTGTTGTATAAAGGACAGGTTGGAAGAATAGGCTTTGCCTAAAACCTTTATCCTTTTGTAATAAAGTTCTGAGTCTGAGTCTGAGTCTGAGTCTCTCTCTCTCTCTCTCTCTCTCTCTCTCTCTCTCTCTCTCTCTCACTCACTTTCTCTCTCTCTCTCTCTCTCTCTTCATTACACACACACACACACACACACACGCACACACACCGCACTCACACACGCACACACACGCACAAACGCATACGTACACACTGTATCGTACACACAAACTCACACACAGAAAAACATCCGTGTATGTATATACGGTATGTATCATGCGAGAGAGAGAGGTAGAGAGTAGGGAGAGGGCAATCCAAGATTAAGGGTGGGTACGAAGTCAACGTAGTTGGCATCGCTGATAGCCGTGCCATTGCCAGACACGAAGTGACTCGAGCAGACTTTTCAATGGCACGACAAACCCCAGTCGTCGGATTGCTTGCACCCATCGCGTCCTTTGCTGTTGCGCCTTCGCACTTGCACCCATCGGAAAGCCATACAATGACAAATTCTGTCCTCCGTATTTCTCTTTCTTCATTCCACTGTTGCACTTGCAGTTGCAAACACAACAGTTTGCCTCGTCGTCTCCGCACTTAACTTTGCACCAATCCTCGTTGTCGATTTTTCCTTTTGCCCCCTAGTTCCGGTAGATCTGACAATAAACTTCACAGCGCATGCGCCAAAATTTAAGTGAAAAAGGTCTATTGCCCCGAAAAATGTGTACCTCGATTTTCCTACAAATCCGTTCGGTAGTTTTTGAGATATGCTCTATGATCTCTCGCCTTTTAATATGACGTCATGGGCGTAGTTTAGACTCAATGTGACGTTCTCTCTTGGCCGAACAGAGATTTGAAGTAACAGGTTCAAAGTGTTATTTCCATTCAACGAATTTCTTCAATTTGAGCACATGTTCAACGTCAAACACATACACACTATATATTTTTTGAAATCAGAACATGAAAAGGAATAGACGAATATTAATAATATCTGTTTTGTTCCAACAATGCAGACCGTTGTTTTCTTCACTTCCAAGCACTTGTTTCAATCATACACAACAAACGTATATATTTTCGGATACAGGAGGCAATAGGGATTACAATGATATCACTTTTGTGATTCAAATTCCGATTTTTGAAGAAAAAGAAAAAATAGGCAACTTTTGCATGAACATTTGATACACGGATTTGTAAGGTACCGAGCTCAAATGCAATCCCGTAGTCCGACCGAGGCAAAGATTGTAGGACAAAACGTTCAATAACAATGATTGAAAAATGTTGCAGTGTCGCCTCAACTTTTGCAAACGGGCGAATATGACGTCATCAAATAGTCCTATCAAAAATCAGAGAAAAACGACACAAGCAATTGCCCCGAAAAATGTGTACCTCGATTTTCCTACAAATCCGTTCGGTAGTTTTTGAGATATGGTCTCCACAGACACACACACATACCTAGAGAGACAAACCTCACCCTCCGCCCTCGTTTAACCTTTGCCGTGCTTCCTGGGTTCACCTGTACCCAGAGACACACTAAAATCATTGTAACTCTGGAACCATTAAAGGTATCGTTTTGAAATTTTAAGTATCTCTCACACACCTAATTTACGCTCTGTCTGCAAATTTTTAGTGTGTACATGACAAAACATCAGAATTAATTGATTATGATAATTTACATAAACACTACCGATGGCGCGGGTTCACACATACCCATACTTTTAAAGAGTAGTAGTGATTGTAACTATCCCTCTGCCGACGGCGCGGGTTCTGCTACACCCATAATTACCAAAGCGGCGGAACAGTGTCTGTCTGCCTGTTTGTCTCCAAGAGACTGTCTGTCTCTCTGTTTGTCTGTCCGTATCTCTCTGTCTGTATGTCTGTTGTCAGTTGCTCTGTCCGTCTGTCTGTCTGTCTATCCGTCTATCCGTCTATCTGACTGTCTGTCTATCTGACTGTCTGTCTCTGTCTCTCTCTGTCTGTCTCTCTCTCTGTCTGTCTCTCTCTCTGTCTCTCTCTCTCTCTCTTAGTCTCTCTCTCTGTCTCTCTTTCTTAGTCTCTCTCTCTTTCTTAGTCTCTCTCTCTTTCTTAGTCTCTCTCTCTTTCTTAGTCTCTCTCTCTCTCTTAGTCTCTCTCTCTCTCTTTCTTAGTCTCTCGCTCTCTCTCTTTCTTAGTCTCTCTCTCTCTCTTTCTTAGTCTCTCTCTCTCTCTCTTTTTTAGTCTCTCTCTCTCTCTTTATTAGTCTCTCTATCTCTCTCTCTTTCTTAGTCTCTCTCTCTCTCTTAGTCTCTCTCTCTTTCTTAGTCTCTCTTTCTCTCTCTCTTTCTTAGTCTCTCTCTCTCTCTCTTTCTTAGTCTCTCTCTCTCTCTTTTTTAGTCTCTCTCTCTCTCTCTTTCTTAGTCTCTCTCTCTCTTTCTTAGTCTCTCTCTCTCTTTCTTAGTCTCTCTCTCTCTTTCTTAGTCTCTCTCTCTCTCTAGCTCTTTCTTAGTCTCTCTCTCTCTCTTTCTTAGTCTCTCTCTCTCTCTTTCTTAGTCTCTCTCTCTCTCTCTTTCTCTTTCTTAGTCTCTCTCTCTCTCTTTCTTAGTCTCTCTCTCTCTCTTTCTTAGTCTCTCTCTCTTTCTTAGTCTCTCTCTCTCTCTTTCTTAGTCTCTCTCTCTCTTTCTTAGTCTCTCTCTCTCTCTCTTTCTTAGTCTCTCTCTCTCTCTCTTTCTTAGTCTCTCTCTCTCTCTCTTAGTCTCTCTCTCTCTCTTTCTTAGTCTCTCTCTCTCTCTCTCTCTCTTAGTCTCTCTCTCTTTCTTAGTCTCTCTTTCTCTCTCTTAGTCTCTCTCTCTCTCTCTTTCTTAGTCTCTCTCTCTCTTTTTTAGTCTCTCTCTCTCTCTTTCTTAGTCTCCCTCTCTCTCTTTCTTAGTCTCTCTCTCTCTCTCTCTCTTAGTCTCTCTCTCTCTTTCTTAGTCTCTCTCTCTCTCTCTTAGTCTCTCTCTCTTTCTTAGTCTCTCTTTCTCTCTCTTAGTCTCTCTCTCTCTCTTTCTTAGTCTCTCTCTCTCTTTTTTAGTCTCTCTCTCTCTCTCTCTTTCTTAGTCTCTCTCTCTCTCTCTCTTTCTTAGTCTCTCTCTCTCTTTCTTAGTCTCTCTCTCTCTCTTTCTTAGTCTCTCTCTTTCTTGGTCTCTCTTTCTTAGTCTCCCTCTCTCTCTTTCTTAGTCTCTTTCTCTCTCTTTCTTAGTCTCTCTCTGTCTCTTTCTTAGTCTCTCTCTCTCTCTTTCTTAGTCTCTCTCTCTCTTTCTTAGTCTCTCTCTCTCTCTCTTTCTTAGTCTCTCTCTCTTTCTTAGTCTCTCTCTCTTTCTTAGTCTCTCTCTCTTTCTTAGTCTCTCTCTCTTTCTTAGTCTCTCTCTCTTTCTTAGTCTCTCTCTCTTTATTTGTCTCTCTCTCTTTCTTAGTCTCTCTCTCTTTATTTGTCTCTCTATCTCTCTTTATTTGTCTCTCTCTCTATCTTTCTTAGTCTCTCTCTCTCTCTTTCTTAGTATCTCTCTCTCTCTCTTTCTTAGTCTCTCTCTCTCTCTCTTTCTTAGTCTCTCTCTCTTTCTTAGTCTCTCTCTCTTTCTTAGTCTCTCTCTCTTTCTTAGTCTCTCTCTCTCTCTTTCTTAGTCTCTCTCTCTTTCTTAGTCTATCTCTCTCTCTCTTTCTTAGTCTCCCTCTCTCTCTTTCTTAGTCTCTCTCTCTCTCTTTCTTAGTCTCTCACTCTCTTTCTTAGACTCTCTCTCTCTCTCTCTTTCTTAGTCGCTCTCTTTTTCTTAGTCTCTCTCTCTCTCTCTCTTTCTTAGTCTCTCTCTCTTTCTTAGTCTCTCTCTCTCTCTCTCTTTCTTAGTCTCCCTCTCTCTCTTTCTTAGTCTCTCTCTCTCTCTTTCTTAGTCTCTCACTCTCTTTCTTAGACTCTCTCGATCTCTCTTTCTTAGTCTCTCTCTCTCTCTTTCTTAGTCTCTCTCTCTCTTTCTTAGTCTCTCTCTCTTTCTTAGTCTCTCTCTCTTTCTTAGTCTCTCTCTCTCTCTCTCTTTCTTAGTCTCTCAGTCTCTCTCAGTCTCTCCATCCCCCTCTCCCTCCCCTCTCCCTCCCCCTCTCCCTCCCCTGCAAGAGGTCGGTGAAGGGAGAAACTCGATGCAACCACTGAAGTAGCGCTGTGGGTTTCCCTGAACCCACCCCGTCGTTAGAGAAATAAACGGTAAAAACCCTCTTTCAAATGTATGGGTTCAGACAAACCCGCATCGTCGTTAGAGGAATAAACGGTAAAAACCCTCTTTCAAATGTATGGGTTCAGACAAACCCGCATCGTCGGGAGTGTGTAGTCAAAAGCGGCATCCGGCAAAGGTTAAATAATTCAGTCAAGTATTGACTGAATGTAAGAAGACATAAGACTAGACTATGTACACACAGACAGAAACAAAAAGAAGAGACAGATCGACGAAACAACCAGGTATAATGTGGCGACTAGCTTAAGAGTGAAGAAAACAAATTACCATTTTGTATAAATCAGTAACACAGGAACTCTTCCGCGTAAACAACCACAAATCAGTTCCAAACTGAAGCAATTCCACCGTGAAGAAAATAAGGAAATCCACTCCTTAGCAGCAAAGCATCACGTCAAATCCTGTGATCTTGATTGGTAGGCCTACACAATGACACACTCACTCTCTCGTATCCAAGTTTTACACCACTCAGATGCGTTTTATGTGCACTGTATGTACGTCCAACCGATGAAAACAATTACGAAAACCACTCGTTCTTTATCATTTTACACCGCTTAGACAAAATTCATAATGTAGTCTGTTTGAATGATACAACTTGAAATAGCAAACCCACTTCTTTCTCAGCGAAACCTAATACTAACCAGACACACGTTTAGTCTGTTTGATAGAACACAGTAAACCTTTTCTTTGAATCCGACACTGAGGACACAGTTTAATCGTTGTTTACATGTGTATCACACGAATACAACATTAACACAAAAATAACAAGTCGCGTAAGGCGAAAATACAATATTTAGTCAAGTAGCTGCCATTTTTCAGCAAGACCGTATACTCGTAGCATCGTCAGTCCACCGCTCATGGCAAAGGCAGTGAAATTGACAAGAAGAGCGGGGTAGTAGTTGCGCTAAGAAGGATAGCACGCTTTTCTGTACCTCTCTTTGTTTTAACTTTCTGAGCGTGTTTTTAATCCAAACATATCATATCTATATGTTTTTGGAATCAGGAACCGACAAGGAATAAGATGAAAGTGTTTTTAAATTGATTTGGACAATTTAATTTTGATAATAATTTTTATATATTTAATTTTCAGAGCTTGTTTTTAATCCAAATATAACATATGCATATGTTTTTGGAATCAGCAAATGATGGAGAATAAGATAAACGTAAATTTGGATCGTTTTATAAATTTTTATTTTTTTTTTACAATTTTCAGATTTTTAATGACCAAAGTCATTAATTAATTTTTAAGCCACCAAGCTGAAATGCAATACCGAAGTCCGGGCTTCGTCGAAGATTACTTGACCAAAATTTCAACCAATTTGGTTGAAAAATGAGGGCGTGACAGTGCCGCCTCAACTTTCACGAAAAGCCGGATATGACGTCATCAAAGACATTAATCAAAAAAATGATAAATATTTTCGGGGATATCATACCCAGGAACGCTCATGTCAAATTTCATAAAGATCGGTCCAGTAGTTTGGTCTGAATCGCTCTACACGCACGCACACACGCACACACGCACACACGCACACACATACACCACGACCCTCGTTTCGATTCCCCCTCGATGTTAAAATATTTAGTCAAAACTTGACTAAATATAAAAATGAAATAATGTTTATCCTACATACGTGAGAGAGACACCCGTGAGATAATAATCGTTCAAATCACACGTGTGTATATCATGTAAATGAGGTCATGTCAAGCAAGTCTGGCAGGGACCTGTTTTTCCACTGCTTATGATGCCAAAGTCACCGAGACAAATGTCATTATAGAAACAAAAATTGCGCTCGCTAATTACCCTCGATGAATCTTTAGAACTAACACGTCATGCCACACTTTCAGAGTGACGTTTCTTTGCTTTGACGTAATAGATTGCACGAGGCTTTAGGAGAGATCGAGGTTCCAAAACAAGCGTCTTCAATTTAGCTGCTTTGACTGCAGGACATTTTCAGTAAAAATACACGTAAGTACAGTATGTAGGATAAACAGAATACTACATGGCTTGCTGTGTCGTACCAGATTTACACTCGTTGCTTTTTCAAATAGTGAACAGCTCGCTTTCGCTCGCAGTTCAATATTTAAAAAAACAACTCGTGTAAATCTGGTACGACACAGCAAGCCATGTAGTATTCTCTATTTATAAAAATGAAAAAAACAAGAAATTCCTTCGAGGTAGGAAAAACACCCCCGTTGGTCAAAGGGAAATAACCATTCTCACTGCACCCATTCTCACTGCCACCAACTGAGAAGGTTATTTCCCTTTGACCATGAATATGTTTCTCTATAAGTCCTTGTATAATCTTAATCCACCAATAACTCCCTAACCGTGTGTTTGACTGGTCCCAATTTTTGTAAGGACCGTTTCAGGAATGTATAGAACCTGTTCACCAAGTTTGGTGACGATCGGTCCGTTCATTCTTGAGATCTATATGCGAACACAAACACACAAACACACAAACAAACAAACAAACACATCGACCGAAACCTATACACACCCCTATACCGGGGGTGTAAAAATGCACGCACATACACACAGACGTTGTATGGCAACCCAACCAGAACCTGCTGAAACGAAATGTAAGCTATGATGCTTGGCTTACGATTAATAAAAAAAATAAAATAATAAGAATAGAACTTCTGTACCAAACACAATGACACCGAACTGTATAAGTCGCATTGATCAACATGAGAAAACAAACCATTCCTTCCAAGCCCAATCTACCACTATACTAAAACAAATGCCCTGATGAATTTTGTTTTAATTTAATTTTTTATTTTTGTTTGTATCCAAGCAATATACTAACTCGACAAAGGTATCCCACAAACTGACGAAAAAAACCAAAAACCAGACTTTCTTCGCCAAACCTAGCACAACTGAAACGATGGCTGAAGCTGATGACTTTATAATTATCGCAAACGCCGATACGCGAATCTACACCACACACGGTTACGATAGAGACAAGAGGGAAGTGATTCCTGAGGCCAGTCACAAGGGCCATATACCTTGTTGACACTGCGAGCGAGAGGAGGAGAAAATAATGATTGGCTGAAGGTAATTTACAGGGTCAATTTACATCGCGTGTTTGATCTTAGGGTCGATTGTGGAAAATATTGTTTGGAGGACCCAATAATTAAAGTCGATTAGACACACCTGTGTTGTGTGTGTGTGTGTGTGTGTGGGGGGTATGCGTTTGTGAGTGTGTGTGTGTGTGTGTGTGTGTGTGTGCATGTGCGTGTGTGTATGTGCGTGTGTGTGTGTGCGTGCGTGCTTGCGTGCGTGTGTGTGTGTGTGTGTGCGTGCGTGTGTGGGTGTATGTGTGCGTGTGTGTGTGAGTGTGTGTGTGTGTGTGTGTGTGTGTGTGTGTGTGTGTGTCTGTCTGTCTATCTGTATGTCTTTCTGTCGGTCTGTCTGTTCATCAGGAGCGTGATGATATACAGTAGGCCTAAGCAATCATGACCAGCATTCACCGACATTTCATTCAAAATGTAATGCAGGTATCGTTTTACATTAACACAAACGAATGTTTACTTCTGTAGATAACGATGCAAGAAGGCGGAGTCAGGAGCTTTGATTAACCCGTGAATCCATCGGGGATTTAGAGCTGAGGCACCATTCTTGTAACATACTTGTCATAGTCGGCAACAGAAAGGTGATACAGAGTATCTCGCATTGTGCGCGTGTGTGACTGTCGAACAATCATGCTTTGAATTTGTTTAATAAGGAGCGTAAATGACATTGTTCTTTCGACAATGAGAGCCCATTGACAAATAATAATGCATGCATCCAGCGTTCAACCCTGCTCAAAGCGCTAAACAATCAAAATACTACGACAACATAACATTATGTAACGTGCAATCACACGCATGTCAAAACATAACACATTGCTTTATAAAACATTATCACAAACACACGCACGGGCACACACACGCACTACATAAAACAAATTGCACAATGATACATTATCACAAACATATGCACTCACGCGCACATCAAAGCGTCAAAAAGCGCGCGCAAAACTATGTACATAACATGGGACAAAAATGACCATCAGGAACGGACCAGGCTTGAAAATGTATTTCACGG
>NC_090258.1:45638366-45643366 GCF_037325665.1 Littorina saxatilis | reverse complement strand
CAAAGACAAAAGCAGTACAGGAGGTCGACTGTTAAAAGTGCAAAATGTGTATTATTTATTTCGACCTTTGTGCACAACATTTTTGTGAAGAGGAAAGTACAACAAAAGGTAAGAATGCCAATTTGTTTTCTTGATAATGAACAGAGTAGCATGCAGTCAGGATCTAAAGCTCGTGATTTTGTTACCATTTGCATTGTGTGGTTAAAATGCGCCTTCAGCCTTGTGTTTATTTGTTTGTTTGTTTGCTTGTTTGCTGCTTTGTTCGTTTGGTTTGTTGTTAGTGTTATTGGGTGTGTAGTTTTGTGCGTAACGCAAAACGATATGAGCTGATACAACATAAGATTACCGTTGGGATTTCTTGAAAAACACAATAAAAAAAAAAGTATCATGATTTCAGAGAGAGTTTTGTGTGTGTGTTGTTTTTGTTATGTGGTTTTTTTTCGCTATGAAAAGTACCGGCAATTTAATTTTTATTTATGCGTGTTGCGTTCATTAGGCCACACAATGAATGAATACATGAGTCCTTGATGATATTTTTGCAAGTGACTTGACATTTGTTTGTTTATGACGGTAATAAACTTTGAAAAACGATTTGAACTAATGTACAGTATAAGCTTTGCTTGGAAGCAGAACATGCTATGTGTGAGGAGGCTGCTTCTGACTGCTGTAGCACAGGCCACAGTGGGGTCTGTGTGGAAGTCAGAAGCAGCTATGGTGCACTGGGCTTTTCTAGCTCCAGAACTGAGAAAAGAGCAGGAGTGTATTCTGGAAGCAGAACAAATTATGCCTTTTTTGCATATGAAACAGTTGTTCAATTAAATTGATTACTAGTGTGCATGACCAGTGTTTCCTCTAAGTCAAGTGTGTAAAATATGAGGGCTACAATCCTGTGTTTACTATTTTTTATAAGGGGTTGAAATCTTCAAGTGGCCATTTCTCAAAATGGTGGAAATCCAGTTAGATGGTTCTGGTTTTAACCCATCGATATTATCTTATTCTTCGTCATTTTCTGATTCCAAAAACATATACATATGTTATATTTGGATTACAAACAAGCTCTGAAAATCAAAAATATGAAAAATATTATTAAAATTAATTTTCCGAAATTGATTTAAAACAATTTCATCTTATTCCTTGTCGGTTCTTGATTCCAAAAACATATAGATATGATATGTTTGGATTAAAAACAAACTCAGTAAGCTAAAAAAAAAAATAGACATACAGAAAAGCGTGTTATCCTGCTCAGCGCGACCACAACCGCACTATTCTGCATGGCTTGTCAATTTCACTGCCTTTGCCACGAGCGGTGGACTGACAAAACGACGAGTATGTGGTCTTGGCGAAAAAAGCAGTGTGTTCAGTTTCATTCTGTGAGTTCGACAGCTTGACTAAATGTTGTTATTTCGCCTTACGCGACTTTGGTTTTAAAAAGTGGCTCCAAAATTGTATCCCTTTTTATAAAGAATGTTTTTCGAAAATGAACGTTTTCTTTTAAAATCCCATACACCTAACGCTTTTGGATCGAGACACTGTGTCCTAACCCAAACCAACTAAAATTATATTGCGTTGTAAAAGAACTGACACTTTTTAACAAACTTGTATCATAATCACTCTTACCCACCCCGTCATCCTCCCCTCGTCCTCACTTTTACCATCCTTTTAGCGTATCATCAACTCATGTCCCTAAAAGGAACATTTCCAGTAAGGACGTTATAGGGACCCCTAGCTAGTTTGGCGACGCCGATAGCGCCACTAAAGAGGTCTGTCTTGCTTCTCTGACCAGCCGCGGGCAATAAACCTGCAGTGAATGCTCCTTTCTACAATCACATACAAACACACACACACACACACACACACGTCTCTCTCTATCTTTCTCTCTCTGCTCTCACGCTGGAACAAAATAGATAAAACACTGTATCTATGGCTGACGTAGGAATGCTTCCAGCTTTAAAGACAACCCCTTTAGCAACAATTGTTCGATGTGGAAAAACCCCGACACAGTCCAACCTGGATGAGACAGACGTTACGCCATGAAATGCACGAGTTTGACCTCGATTTGGCAAAACCGGTCCAGGGGCAAGGGCTTACCTTTTATTATCTGGTAGAGGAAATTATGAAGACCTAATTAATACCAATCTGCCTACACTCTATTAGGTGTACTTCAAGGGAACATATTTTCTTCTTCTAATATAAAAATGTGTGTAGTTTGCAAGATAAAACCGAAAAACCGGGTCTCAGACTGATCGGAAACGAGCAATACTAGTGTGTGACTTTGTTCTTTGTCATTTTTCTGAGGATCAAGTAGTCTGACTCACAAACCAATACTTGCTTTCGAGACATTGACAATATACTAATAACCAATCTGATTCTACAATAGCCCCCTTACTCCTCTGTCCGCTTGTTTTGGTTCGTGAATCATCAAATCTGAAGTTTTTCTTTCTGTTCTTTCGTATGTCTTCTTCTTGTATCTGCTTTATTCGTATTCTGTGTCCCCGAGGAAGAACCAAAGGGTAAACTGAGAGAGATCGAGAGATACAGATACAACGAGGCATGCAAATTGTCATGTAGATTTGGACATCACGAGACAATGGGGTGAGGGGTTGCATCATGAGAGATACAAAAACAAATCAGACATAATAATTAAGATATGATCTGTTTTATTTTCCATTATAATGGAGTAAGCATACTAAAGTATTGTCTTCATCCAGCCTGATTCCGAGGTGAGAGAGAGAGAGAGAGAGAGAGAGTGACAGAGAGAGAGAGAGAGAGAGAAAGAGAGAGCTAGAGAGAGAGAGACAGACAGACAGACAGACAGACAGACAGACAGACAGACAGAGAGAGAGAGAGAGTGAGTGTGTGTGTGTGTATATATGTGTGTGTGTGTGCGTGTGTGTGTGTGTGTGCGTGAGAGATAGACAGACAGACAGACAGCCAGGGAGTTTTGTTTGAGCATTTGCAAAAGAGTTTGGGAAGCACAAAAGCAGATCTACGCTGACACATTGAAAGGAATTTTGAGCGACACAAGACTCGCAGACCACATCGAAGTGTCGTGCCGAAGCCTCGTAAAAAGAAAAGTTTGTATTTATTACATACACGACAATGAAAATCAAACATTAGGAGGTTCAGCGCTTTCTTGTGCTACAGATTGAATACCAGATACTTTGATTGGTGCAAGTTTGAAACAAGGAAGACCCCAAGGGGAAAACGAGAGAGATCGATAAATGCAGATACAAAGAGGCATGCACATATACTGCATAATTGTCATGTAAATGTTGACATCACAAGACAATGGGGAGAGGGGTTGATGAGAAATACGAAAATTATTCAGACATAACAATTAAGATATTATCCGTTTTATTTTCCATTGTAATGGAGTAAGCATACTAAAGTATTGTCTACATCCAGCCCGAGCGGGGACATGGCTCAGTCGGTAGAGGCGCTGGCTTTAAATCCAGGGTCCGGTAATATGTAGCTAGTCATCGGTCGGCTGACCGTGAAACTGACGGTGGGTCGACGTTGAACCGCAAAAGTCAGTAATATGAGCGCGAACAACTGCCGGTCCAACTGAAAACAGTCGCCCGACTGCGGTTGGGCTTACAGGCACCTTTTTCGGTCGATCGACCGCAGTGTCTCTACTTGTTTTAACTTTCTGAGCGTGTTTTTAATCCAAACATATCATATCTATATGTTTTTAGAATCAGGAACCGACAAGGAATAAGATGAAAGTGTTTTTAAATTGATTCCGATAATTTAATTTTGATAATAATTTTTTTATATTTAATTTTCAGAGCTTGTTTTTAATTCAAATATAACATATTTATATGTTTTTGGAATCAGCAAATGATGGAGAATAAGATGAACGTAAATTTGGATCGTTTTCTAAAAACAATATTTTTTTTACATTTTTCAGATTTTTAATGATCAAATTTTCTCACCCTGTCCTTTACCACCCAAAAAAAAAATAAAAAATTTGAGTTTGGAAAAAAAAAGTTTAGGGTCGGCGCCGAAATTTAGATACCGGTACCGCCAAAACAGGACCGATGTTTACATCGGAAGTTGTAATGTTCTAAAAATACCACTGAGCGGCTGACTGTCTAGTCAGCCGACTGTCAGTGCTACCGCGCTGCACATATTACCCGTCAAAACACGGCCGGTCAGCAGACTGCAGTCAACTGACTTGACAGTCAGTCGACTGTGGTTGCTCGACCGTCCAAAATACGCTGTTCATATTACCGGCCCCTGCTATCGGCGTGGGTTCGATTCACACGTTCGGCGAGGGATTTGTTTCCCATAGTAAACTCTGTGCAGACTCTACTCGGTGTTCGAACACCCCCATGTGCACGCATGCGCACGATAAAGAACCCAAGTTCACAGCGAAAGTGAAGCAGACCAACTTGCTGATGCTTTTTTCGGATTTCTTTCGTGAGAAGGTTGTACAAATTCGTAACAGCTTCATCATTTCTGTTGATCAAAGTCAGTCAGCCCAGCATGCGGCACAATATTCTGGTCCGTATTTTTACATTTAGTCAAGTTTTGACTAAATGTTTTAACATAGAGGGGGAATCGAGACGAGGGTCGTGATGTGTGTGTGTGTGTGTGTGTGTGTGTGCGTGTGTGTCTGTGCGTGTGTGTGTGTAGAACTACTGGACCAATCTTTATGAAATTTTACATGAAATCCCCAGATCTTTTTTTTTATTTTTTCGATAAATGTCTTTCATGACGTCATATCCGGCATTTTGTAAAAGTTGAGGCGGCACTGTCACACCTTCATTTTTCAATCAAATTGATTGACATTTTGGCAAAGCAATCTTCGACGAAGGCCGGACTTCAGTATTGCATTTCAGCATGGAGGCTTAAAAATTAATTAATGACTTTGGTCATTAAAAATCTGAAAATTGTAATTAAAATTATTTTTTTATAAAACGATCCAAAATTACTTTTATTATATTCTTCATCATGTTTTGATTCCAAAAACATATAAATATGTTATATTCGGATTA
>NC_090258.1:45615866-45633366 GCF_037325665.1 Littorina saxatilis | reverse complement strand
CTATAGGCGACGAAATAGGTCAAATTTTGTGTATTTTTTAGTGCAAAATTCTTCGATGCCGGAGCGAGTACTGCACCCAGTGCTGTTGTAGTGCAAGTGCACTAGAAAGGCACTACACCCAGTGCCGCCTCTTAGGTAACCATCCACACTTTAGGTGTGTGTGTGTAGGTGGTTTTACCGACAAATGGGGACGATTGTCACTGGACAGCAGTAAAATGGGGACGCTTCCGTGAAATGGGGACGTCCCCATTTTACGGCCCGTGCGACCCCATTTGACTGGATTTGAGCAGATTGAGCGACCCCATTTGACTGCTTCCTAGCTTCCCTGTGGACAAACGGACTTGATTTTCACACAGATTTATACACAGATTTTAGCTCTGCACTTTGTGGTCTGCTCAACTAAACCATTTGTGATTTTTATCATTTGACTTCAAATGACTTTACAGTAACTGCTTTCATTTTTTTATTTTTTATTTATTTATTTATTTATTTTTTCTCTCTTTTTTCTTTTCTCTCTTTTTTTCTTTTTTCTTTTTTTTTTTTTCTTTTTCTTTTTCTCTTCTCTCTCTCTCTTCTCTTCTCTTTTTTTTTTTTTAACAAACAAACATTTCTGGGGTTTTTTTTTTTTAATTCTGTTTTGTTATTATTTTATTATATTTTATGCGTTCTTTTTCTCTCTTTTTTTCTTTTTTTCTTTTTGTCTGTCCGTTTTTCTTTCTCTCTCTCTCCCTTTCACTCTTTCCTTCTTTTTTGTTGTCTCTTTATCTTTATATCTTTCTTTCATGCTTTCTTCCTTCCTTACTATTTTTATTTCTTATCTTCTTTCTTTCAGTTTCACTCTTTCTTTCTTTTTATTTCTGTTATGCTATTTAAATATTGGTCGTCGACCTTAACGATTATATCCGTGTCATTATTAGTGCCTCTTCCTCTTTCTTCTTCTGACATTTTTGTAGTTGTTGTTTTTCCCTTGCAAGTGTCACTTGTTGTTTGTTTGCTTAACGCCCAGCCGACCACGAAGGGCCATATCAGGGCGGTGCTGCTTTGACATTTCAATCAATCAATCAATAGGAAGCTTATGTAGCGCGTATTCCGTGGGTACAGTTCTAAGCGCTTGTCGAAGAGTTGTCAACACAGGACTAACAAAGAAACTAACATCTACAGACGGGACCGGCCCCCGTAGCGCAGTGGTTAGCGCATCGGGCTGCGGGCCGGGAGGTCGTATGTGGGTTTTTCGGGCTACGGTCGGCTCCTACCCAGAGTGGAAGTGCTATGGTTCCTATGGGAAGGCTGGGATCACACAGCCGAGTGTCATTCACTTAACGAATGCGACTTTGAGGGTGCTCAGGTTCTGTAAACCTGACCAACACCGCAGGTGCGGCAGTTCTCGGGCCTGGTTGACGCCAGGATATATTATGACAGTAAGCGTAGAGTGCTGCCCTGTCACGTAGTCTCAAAAACCAAATTGGAAATCCAAAGCATCATCATAATCATCCTCATCTCATTAATCATCCAAAAATATAAATTATCCTTGCTCTTGTGGCCCTTCATGCCCGGAGCTCTCATGGTGACCTTGGTCTCAGTGTTCCTGTTCGATCCTTCCCTGAATAGTAGTTCTGCTGTCAGTCTTCAACGTGTGACGTTCTGGGGGGTCGACGGTGGGACGTGGTGGCGGTCTGCTCTCTGGAGGGGACGCTCACTCAGTCTGGCTCCGCGACTTAAAAGTCAATGTCGTTTGTAGGGGGCATAGTAGGTAGTGGGCTGCGTCCGTTAGCTCGGGACAGACCCACTACTGAACACCGTCGAAGTGACTCAGCAGAAGTGCAGTGTCATCTTCCGAGGGTAGCCTACCGCAGCGACCCGACATCCCCCCCCCTGGAGCGTCTGTAAAATCAACAAGTCTGGCAGCGGAACGAAATTCAGAGGTGGTTGGAGCAGCGAGTGCAGGGACGGGGCGGCGTGAGAGCACAACGGGACAAGGGAACAGGTGTAAGGACAACCAAAAATAAAATAATAAAAATAAAAAAACCAACAACATCTACAGACGGACACGAACCCTGTCACACACTAGCAAACCCTGATAAACATACAACAAACAACTGTTTAACAACAATGTACACATCAATAGCTAGGTCCAAACAAAATAATATTAAGCACACAGAAAACACCTCTCACAGAGCTCAGCACAAGAATGTCTTTTGGGGCACAACACATCACGTCGAACATGAAAGTCGCAGCCAGCTACGGGAAGAACTGAGTCTTCAACCTACTCTTGAACGCGTCAAGAGAGGGGCTCTGGCGAAGCTCAAGCGGCAGGAAGTTCCAGACGGAGGGGTCCGCGGAGGGAAATGCACGCTGACCAGCAGATGCGAGTTTCGAGCGAGGGATGTGTTTCTGCAACTGTTTTGACATGTGCAACTTATCCAGAGAGGGCCAATAAAGCGAATGAAATTGTTTTGAGCGCTCTAGCGCCGTTAGTTTTGTCAGAACATGAGATAGGCCATATTAGGAGCCGGTCCATATTAGGAGCCTTTCCCCTACTTGATGATGACGACGATGATGATGATGAAAGAAAAAAGAGAAAATGCTTCATGTCCGACAGGCTAAATATTTCGCCTCTTATGGACCAGATATGGGTTATATGATAATTCGAGTTTTACGCCCTCAAGTGATGAGATACACAAGTGTATGCGCGTTTAGATAGTATCCGCCATCTGCATTTATGGCAGAATGACCGAGGTCTTTTACGTGCCATTGTGGTAACACGGGGGTGGGATCTGTTTCTGGGTTTTCACATAAAAGTTTACCCGTGTCTGTCCCGGCCCGAATTCGAACCTGCGACCTTACGATCACAAGTCTAGTGCTCTACCAACTGAGCTACCGTGCCCCCTTTGCTGATGATGATGATGATGATGATGATGATGATGATGATGATGATGATGATGATGATGATGATGATGATGATGATGATGATCAATCAATAAATATGAGGCTTATATCGCGCGTATTCCGTGGGTACAGTTCTAAGCGCAGAAATTGTTTTTAATTTTTTTTATGCAATTTATATCGCGCACATATTCAAGGCCCAGGGATTTATTTATGCCGTGGGAGATAGAATTTTTTTACACAATACATCACGCATTCACATCGGCCAGCAGATCGCAGCCATTTCGGCGCATATCCTACTTTTCACGGCCTATTATTCCAAGTCACACGGGTATTTTGGTGGACATTTTTATCTATGCCTATACAATTTTGCCAGGAAAGACCCTTTTGTCAATCGTGGGATCTTTAACGTGCACACCCCAATGTAGTGTACACGAAGGGACCTCGGTTTTTCGTCTCATCCGAAAGACTAGCACTTGAACCCACCACCTAGGTTAGGAAAGGGGGGAGAAAATTGCTAACGCCCTGATGATGATGATGATGATGATGATGATGATGATGATGATGATGATGATGATGATGATGATGATGATGATAGAGAGAGAGAAAGAAAGAGAATGGTGAGAGAGAGAGGAGAGAGAGAAAGAGGGAGAGCGGGAGAGAGAGAGAGAGAGAGAGAGAGAGAGAGAGAGAGAGAGAGAGAGAGAGAGAGAGAGAGAGAGAGAGTTTGTTTGTTTATTTGTTGCTTAACGTCCAGCCGACTACAGAGAAAGAGAGAGAGAGAGAAAGAGAGAGAGGGGGAGAGAGACAGAGAGTGAGAGAAAGAAAGAGAGAAAGAGAAAGAGAGAGAAAGAGAGAGAGAGAGAGAGAGAGAGAGAGAGAGAGAGAGAGAGAGAGAGAGAGAGAGAGACAGAGACAGAGACAGAGACAGAGACAGAAAGAGACAGACAGAGAGACAGAAGGCGAAGGCGAAGGCGAAGGCGAATTTTTATTGCATCAAACACAATGTGTATGTACAAGGGGGAGAAAATAGTTTGCATGTGAACAAAGTGGACTTGACCGTCCGGAAGCAAGGCAACTTAAAATCAACACATAGAACAAGAAGTAAAAACAGAACAAAATACAGTAAGCTGAAGACAAGGATTTTGGGTTGTACGATCACACCGGTCTATTTTACAATTGATTTTTCTCTTTGTCTAAACGCGTAGAACACATGATTTGACAATGCAATCATTCGTAATTTGTTGTCGGTCTGTAAATAATAACAATAACAATAACAGCACTTTATTGTCCATTAAAATATTACATAAAAATGGAAATTTTTCTTCGGCACACCCTGCCTGTCTGTAAACGATTATAACAACAATTGTATAGGACGACACACATAAAACATAAAACATAAAAGGGATACAATCAAATATGATATTGCACTATGTGAATTTACCCTCTCATATCACAGGAGTTGGATTTCCCAGCAGAGTAATCACATTACAAATATTTCACACACACCTTCACATGTACACATTGTTTGTTTTTTCCCAGCCGACCAGCCTCTACGTGATGCGAGAAGAATTTAAAATGGTGACTGCAGAAGGCAGGAATGACTTTTTAAACATGCACAACGATGAGTTGGAGAACTGGTCAAGGTCAAAACAAGCACCAATGTACTTTTGACGAATGGCATTATAAGCTGGGCATTTAAACAGGAAGTGGTTTCCATTTTCTTCCGTTGATTTACAAAATGTACAATTTCTGGATTCAGCGCACTCGGGATTATAGCGCAGTTTATTTACCTTCAATTGTGTAATGCCCAGTCTGAACTTTGTGTACATTTTGCGTATGTACTGGTTTTCAATGACACCCAGATACTTTTCTTTTTCAAGTTCTCCTTTAAACATCTTGTATACATCAAATCTCACACTTGTATCAAGTTTACAGTGCCAGTTTTGCTCAAAGCAGTCTTGACGACGTTGCTGTATTGATCTAATAAACACACATTCCCTACCTACAGACCCGTTCAACCACACATCTCCAAATCCATTCATACAAAGGAGGCATTTAACTTCTGAGACCCAATTCTGCTTTCCCCTTTCAACTGCGTTTTTTAACATGATGTATGACATCTTTGCATATCTCGAATCCGGCATACAGTTAAGTCTCAACCAGTACTTTACGCATCGGATATTTGCTAGGATTGACAAAGTGCATCTTCCAAGTTCCCCATACACCATCTGGTTTGGACTGTTTGACGAGATCCCGAGTAGTCTTTTACAGGCATACATGTGGACCTTTTCAATCTGTGAACAGTCAAAACATCCCCATAGTTCTGAGCCATAGAGCAAGATGGGAGCAATTTGCGCATCAACTAATTGCATCCTATATTCCATAGGACTTTAAAAATTTCAATGACACCTTGTTTGGCTCTGGTGATTGCGTCATTGAAAGAGAGATTCAAACGGGCTTGGGTTGTGAATGTCAGACCAAAATACTTGTAAGAGCTAGCACTTTTTTTTTTTTTTTTTTGGCTGTTCTTTTTTTTATTCAATTAATAAAACACAAGATAACAAACATGGTAACTGTATTTTCTGTTTGCACACATACTCTCTCATTTACATGCGGTTCAAAAAAACTTGTACATTATACAAAAGGACTAAAAATAGTCATACGTGAAAAAAATATACGAGTCAACATGTGTAGCATCAAAATGATCATATGTCATCATATATTGATCTTTTTTTTAAAACAATATTCGCATCATAATGTATGGCTGTCTTTACATTATATCAAAGAAAATAAACAATAATTTGTTTTTAATTAATAAAACTTCAGACTAACGAAATCTCAAAACAACATGATTTCCAAAAATAATTTCCAGTGCTAATCGTGAATCGGTTTTTTTAAAAATGCTTACGCACATCTTTGCGATTAAAATAATGTGATTAATTTTCTTCATATTTTTGCTGTTACTTTTTATACCAAAAAGCACATCTGTAACATTCAACTTAATTCTTTCACCAATGTTTACTAAAATGTACATTTCAATATATTTCCAAAACCTGAGCACTGTTGGGCACTCAAAGAAAAAATGCTCCAATACATCAAGTTCATCCTTACAATATGTACAGTTTTTATCAGCCTTCACTTTCATTTTACACAATAAAATATTAGTTGGATAAATGTTTTGCAATATTTTCCAATGCAGTACACGTAATCGAACTTCACTAGTGACAGTGGCTGCTAAGTTCCAATTCTTTTCGTCAATTTCAAATCCTAATTTTCTTCTAAGAGCTAGCACTTGATACTTGCGCGTTTCCATAGAACCATTTCTCACTTTTGGCTAAATGACCACCGTTTCGAAAAACAACGACATTGGTTTTATTCATGTTTAGCCTTAACCCAAGACGCCTTGAAACGTTATGTAAGATGTTCAGTTGGTTTTGCAAACCCACTATGGACGATGATAGCAGTGCAATGTCGTCAGCGAACATCAAAAGAAACAGTTCGAT
Organism: Littorina saxatilis; assembly: GCF_037325665.1. NCBI lineage: Eukaryota > Metazoa > Mollusca > Gastropoda > Littorinimorpha > Littorinidae > Littorina > Littorina saxatilis. The sequence goes on along the minus strand of NC_090258.1, from coordinate 45,626,977 downwards.
CTCGCCGGGAAGCATTTGAATTCCGTGTCTGCCCTTACATATTATTTCCGAGGCAAGTTCGTTTATAAGAAACGAAAAAAGCGTTGGGCTCGCTAGACAGCCCTGCTTCAGGCCTTGTAGGCATTCAAAATAATCAGTATTGCCAGAGTTACATCGGACGCAAGAGAGAACGGATGAGTACATTGACCTAAGCATGTTAAACATTCTTCCTTTTACACCAATCTTTAATAAAACATTCCACAAAACATCCCTTTTAACGGTGTCAAACGCCTTTTGAAAGTCCACAAAAGCAACATATAACTTCTTTTTTAGTTGAAGCTGCTTGGTAACTGCTGCATAAAGAGTGAACATGTGGTCAATTGTGGAGTAATTTTTTTCTAAAACCCGCCTGTGACTCAGAGAGAATGTTATTTTCCTCAGCCCACGCTGTCAAACGGGCATTCATAATACTGGTATACAACTTACTCACACACCTATGTTGCAGTTCCACTTTTTACCTTGTGTTTTAGATATATACAATATCTAAGAACACACCAAAGTTCTATTCAATACTTTACAACAGTCGTGCTTCAAATCAATCTCGTAAAACACTGATGATTTAGATTGATGAATAATTTATTGGTTGGTAATATTCCCGGATTCTTTAACAAACTATTTCTATTTTAGATCTAACAAATTCGAGTTCATAATTAATTGTTCTTGCATTGACAGCTAGTTTTATGTCGAACTGGACTTATCCCAAATGGGCTGGTTAGTTACAAAGTCCGAATGTCCTGATGGAAAGCCTGGATTCACATGATGACCGTAGCAGTGACGAACTTGATGAAGATCACTTGATGATGATGGTAATTAGTAGATGAGCTCCTTTTGCTCCTCGCTGGTGGATCACACTGGTGGCGTAGCTTGATTAGTTCACCCTTATCCCAGCGGATCCTGGACGCTCGAACCCCTGGATCAAAGGTAATACTTGTTATTAACAACGGTATCCTAGGATCAAGGTTAATTTTGATTTCTTGCCCTATCTTCATGTCGGGCGGTTCGCAGACAAACCAAGCATGGTTACTGAATAAAATACTAGATCTATATGCATGTACGTTTATGATTAACTTTATTAAACATTCTAAAACAAATATATGCGACATAGATGTGAGTGTATAATAGCTGTTCCTTGATGGACGCTCGATATTACAACGACACCTTACCTCTTGATGCTCCTTTCCGGACACTACTCTACGAGTCTGTGCGGCTGCGGGTTACATCTCAGGCCTTGGGATGGTAGGTTAGGTGCCGGCGGCTTTTCATCGGTGGTTACACAGGATTCTTGTTCCCCACTTGTAGCCTCTCAGTACCCGGCAAATAGAGTGACCGTAATGGTTAGCGGTTCACGTTTCCTTCCTCCAAATAACTGTTTTCATCCCACGATGCAACTCCATGAGTTACGTAAATTCGCATATTAATGACGCAGTAATGACGTTGATCCAACATGTAGATTCTCATACTAGTGACGTCATTACTTCGTCTCCAAGGTCTCGTAGACTCTTACCCTAATGGTGCAACAAAATATTTCAGTCTCGGCTAAACAAGAGTTGTTTGGAGTTGAGTCGTAACAAACTTAACAAAGAGACGCCTCTATAATTGTCAGGGTTCTCATCGTCACCTTTCTTAAATATTGGTTGAATGATAGCCTTTGCCCAATCTGAAGGGTAGTCACCAGTCCTAAAAAGGTCGTTAAACAACGCCAAAAGGTAGGGGACGATTGTGTCACCTGAGGTTTTTAAGAGATCATTTAAAACGCCATCTGGTCCCGCTGCTTTCCCTGTTTTTAAGCCACTTAAAGCAGTCCTCACTTCTTCTTCGGTAATATCACTGTTGAGAATGTCGCAGTCAAGTTCGTTTTCTTCTTCAGTGTCAGTAGGGTCATACATGCTTTTTTTCATCCGGCCCTCGCCAATTGAGGGGTAACAAAGAAGAAGAAATAGAAGATAAGTTTAACTATAGTACAAATGACATATTTACCATAATTAACATGTCAAGCAACCAATAAGACATTTTAAGATGCATTGTGATTCTTTAGCAATGCTTGAAAACTATATATAGGGGAAGGGGAAGTAAAATATAGGGGAAGGGCTCCTAATATGGACCACTTTTTGTCTTTTGCTGATAACTAGCTTGTTTCTTTGCGAAGAAGTTTCATTTTGTGTTTGGTAGTCCTTCTCTCTTAGGTTAACTGTCAGGCCTAATTAGAGTGAATTAGCTTTGATAGGCATTCAGCAAAAATTAAATACAGACAAAATCACAAATGGTCCATATTAGGAGCCTGGGCGCCCAATATGGACCGGTGAAGAGGCCTTCGCAAATTACTGTAAAAAGGACCCTATACTTCAAAATAACATGATAAAACTTAGTGTGCAAGTCAGACTAATTAAAATATGCTTTAGATTTATCTGTTTTGGGTTGATGAGAGCATTATTTGAAGCACACCAGGAAACTAAAGAAGCTTATCAAAAACAGAGCGAAAATAAGTGAAATTATCAACTACCACAAAAATGAGACAATTATTTTGATATATTTTTTTTGACATTTTGAGGGCTAGTTAAGTTTTTTTCAGCAAACTTCTGAATAAATTAATGAAAATAGCCTTTAGTTTTGATTTTCTTCGATTTTTTTAAGGCGGTCCATATTAGGGGACACACACATACTTTGATATGTTGCTATTATTTTTTGTTTGCAGTGGAAACTCGGGGTCAACATTGCTAACATGTAACAAATACGGTCTTAGCTGTCAAATAATATAACAATTTTTGTGTGATAACAGCTTTGGCTGTGGACAAAAACGAGGCCGTTTTAGGCGGCAAAATTAGAGTGAACGCTGCCAAAAGTGAAAAAAAAGAGAAAAAGCCTAACGGGTTTGAGGTTTGTGTTTCTACAACTGTTTTGACATGTGCAAGTTATCCAGAGAGGGTGAATACAACGAACGAAAAAATTGTGAGCGCTCTAGCGCCGTTAGTTTGTCAGAACAGGAGGTGGTCCATATTAGGAGCCGGTCCATATTAGGAGCCCTTCCCCTAACAGAGAAATGTTTGTTTATAATATAAATAAAGAGAGAGGGAGAGAGAGAGAGATAGAGAGAGAGAGACAGAGAGAGAGAGAGACAGACAGACAGACAGGCAGACAGAGACAGAGAGAGAGAGGGGGAGGGGGGGGGGGGTGGGGGGGCGACAGATTTAGAACCGACTCCAGACGGATGGGAAATGACGTAAAAATACATTTAACGTAAAGCGAGTGACGCAATTTCACTTGATTTTTTCGAACTTTGATCATTTAAATTTCAAGTGAGCGGGTCGGCATTGCACACTCAGAGGATGGGCGGTGCTTTGCTATTCCGTGAAGCACCCACCGACAAAACTAGCTTTTCTGTACTTTTTTTTTCGATAAAGAGAGTATTATCTCGCAGCATTTGAAGTGCCATTCTTTAGAATAAATCACGTTGGTATTGTTGATTTAAATTTGTACTTTGTCTTGTTAATGTTTTGCTTGATAAACAAAAAGGGTCCCTGCTTGAACGTTATAACATTTAGAGGGTCACCTAGAATCCGTCCTGATTGGTCAAAAAGCCATATGGGGCACTGAACTGGTACTAAAATCAAATAATGTGCCGACAAATTAAAGCTTCTTTTTTAATACAGTAACATGATAGATTTCTCCCCCGAAAACTACAGAAAATTGGCCATTTTGACCTCCATAATGTAACATCTTAAAAGTAAGTGTGGTTGGACCTGTCTTGAACGACAGTTTGAAACTGTCTACCCGAGTTGTTATCGCAATTAAAGAAAGCCGCCGTTGGCTACTCGGGTGGTGTCTTATCGCCTTCAAGAGTATGTCAAGAGGTGTGTTTGGGGTGCACTCAAGCGCAGAAGACAACGTGATTGCATTCGGCTAATTGAGAGCCGTCCCGCCCGCCTGGTACGTTTAGCAATCGGTATAGCGAGATGGTAGTGTATGAATGTTCTTTATTGGTGATGTAGAGATAGTACAATGTAATTAAAAACATAAATTTAAAACAAACATGAGTTTAAAGGTTGTGAAAGACAGGTTGTGAACGTTAGTTTGGGCCGAAACTGGCAGCCGGAAACACATAATAACAAACAATCAATATTATGATAGATACTGGATAAATAATGTATTAAAATGTGCATCCTGCAGGTGATTGTGCTTGTATTAATTTTTAGATTTGTTTTCCCTGTTAATGCTTAGATGTGTTTTCCCTGTTAATGTTTAGATGTGTTTTCCCTGTTAATGTTTAGATGTGTTTTCCCTGTTAATGTTTAGATTTGTTTTCCCTGTTAATGTTTAGATGTGTTTTCCCTGTTAATGTTTAGATTTGTTTTCCCTGTTAATGTTTAGATGTGTTTTCCGTGTTAATGTTTAGATTTGTTTTCCCTGTTAATGTTTAGATGTGTTTTCCCTGTTAATGTTTAGATTTGTTTTCCCTGTTAATGCTTAGATGTGTTTTCCCTGTTAATGTTTAGATGTGTTTTCCCTGTTAATGTTTAGATGTGTTTTCCCTGTTAATGTTTAGATTTGTTTTCCCTGTTAATGTTTAGATGTGTTTTCCCTGTTAATTAGATTTGTTTTCCCTGTTAATGTTTAGATGTGTTTTCCCTGTTAATGTTTATATGTGTTTTCCCTGTTAATTTTTAGATTTGTTTTCCCTGTTAATGCTGATGCCACAGTTGTTGGTGTTTTTTATAGAGAGAAAATGGTGTTGTTTTAAAATGTTCATTATGTACATTGCTTTGTAATTTTGTTAACACATTTATTTTGTGAAACGCCCAGAACCATGTTAGGATTTGCGATACATAAAAACCTTTATTATTATAATTTTTTTGTATGATTACTATTACCACTATTAGTATATAAGAGGTACCACGCTTATACCGAAACTGCAATTTACACAAAATTAATGTTGAAGAAATCAAAAATACATCGAACACATTTCACGCTTTGATGTAACTTCTGTTTCCAGCTTGTCACAGACACAGCCCAAGTGCAAAGGCCTGTCTTGAAGCAGAAACGCTTTTGGTGTTCTAGTCGCTTCACCTAAGTCAAGTGTCATTCAGTCCGTCTATCACAAATTCACACCTATCCGCGAAAACTGACAATAGGCCACAATGGGCCATGTCAGGGAACAGAAGTAGCTCGCTGACTGTCTGATTTTTTTCCGAGCTTTTATTACCTCTCTGGGCCATAAGATGTGGACTACCTTGGGATGGGACAATAAAGTAATGAGAGAGAAAAATCTAATAATTATATTCCTTGACTTTGGGGTAGCGCGACTCTGTTGCTGCTAGTTTTCCTGTGGGAGAAATAGGCCCTGTCGGAGAACAGAAGTAGCTCGCTGAGTGTCTTATTTTTTCCGAGCTTTTATTACCTCTCTGGGCCATAAGATGTGGACTTCCTTGGGGTCAAGGCAGGGTTTGTTTGTCACGTGTAAGGATTACCCACATGACAAGCAAACAATACATAATTCGTTTGATCTTATCGAGGTTATCGTTCCGAATAAGTTGCTGTATATACTGTACGCAGGAGTGTTCCACTTTTAAACACATTTTTAAAACACCTGTTGTGAACACAGAATGGATTACTCTTTTACAAAAATAACACACATGCATAACACACACTAAATAGTGTTTACCATTTGTGCTACTTTTACCAGTTGAATTAAACAAACTTCACCAACAAATTATTGCGACAAATTACGCACCCAAATTAAGGCATTATTTCCCATGTCATTTCGTTCAATTTGTCTATGCTACTACCCGTAGTACATGTAGTATGTAGTCAAAATAGTCGGAAAGTTTCAAAGCAAACTAACAAGTCTTTGCTGACTTACAGCGCTTTTTGGCATAATGGTCCTCGTAATGAACGCAAAAACTCCCGTTTTTGACCGCACATGCGATCGACACCTGCATCAGAAGGAATAGCACAGAACACAAATTATGCGAGCGTGTGAACCCGTGATTTGTACAAATGTAAAACAATCGCCCCGCGATTTACAAATCACGTAAATGCGCCGGATATTTTCTTGTCATCTCCAAAGTCAAGGGATCTATTAAATGTTTTCAATAAGGAATCAGAAAGGCCATACATTTCGCTGCGCGCATATCTATTAATATCCTTCGACAACAAATTATTGCGACAAATTACGCACCCAAATTAAGGCATTAATTCCTATGTCATTTCGTTCAATTTGTCTATGCTACTGCCCGTAGTACATGTAGTGTGTAGGCAAAATATTCGGAAAGTTTCAAAGCAAACTACCAAGTCCTTGCTGACATACAGCGCTTTTTGGCATAATGCCCCTAGTAATTGACGCAAAAACTCCTGTTTTTGATCGTAAATGCGATCGACACCTGCATCAGAAGGAATAGCATAGAACACGTAATATGCGAGCGTGTTAACCCGTGATTTGTAAAAATGTAAAACAATCGCCCCGCGATTTACAAATCACGTAAAAACGCCCGATATTTTCTTGTCATCTCCAAATTAAGTCAAGGGATCTATTAAATGTTTTGGTTCTTAATTCATCACTTTTGTGTCCCATCGCTGGGAAATTCGGGTCAATTTCCCCCAATGGAAAGCTAGCAGGAACAAAGTCGAGCTTCCCCAAAATCAGGGGATCTATCAGATGTTGATACATTTTTGTTTGAATTAAAAAAAATAGATCTTTTGAACACAGTTTTAAATGCGTCCATTGACGAAGCTGCTGCCTTGTTTTTTGAACACTTATTACGTGTTGCAAAAACATGTATGCCTGTTAAAAAATAACAGTACGTGAAGATGATGCCCCATGGATGACTGAACATATTTTACAATTACGAAACGCAAAAAAATGGTATACATCAAGTTGCTAAGCGCTTAAATACACCTGAGCAGTGGGCATTATTCTGCCTGACAAGAAATCAGTACACAGATGGAATTCGTAAACGAAAAAGAGATTATTTTTCAGAACTTGATGAGAGAATAAATTCTAAACAGAACTTCGGAAGCAAAAATTGGTGGCAACTTCTTAACTCCTTTCTGAAGAAAAAAAGGTGTTGCATGTAACGAAATCCCACCGCTAGAGGATAATGGACAAATTATTGATAACATTTGTGAAAAAACGATTTTGTTTAAGAATTATTTTGAAAGCCAGTCTAAAGTTGAAAATCCAGACGATCCCCTGCCCGAGGCGAATTGGTGCGGTACGTCTTTATTGACTTTTGAATTGACAGAAACAGAAGTTGTCCAAGTGCTAAGGAACTTAGATTTATCCTAAGCCGTGGGCCCTGACGGAATACATAATAAATTGCTTGTAGTTGGACTACCTGTTATTATTTCACCGCCTACAGTTCTCTTTAACAGATCCTTGTCCGAGGGTGTTTTTCCAGTTGTCTGGAAAACTGCTCACATTACGCCCATTTATAAGAAAGGCGATAGGAGTGCTTGTTCCAACTTATCCAGAGAGGATGAATACATCGAATGACATTGTTTTGAGACCTATAGCACCGTTAGTTTGTCAGAGCTGGAGGTGGTCCATATCAGGCAGTTGTCCATATTAGGCTATCTTCCCTTACGACCGGGGTGTGCTTATTGCGTGCCTTATGAGAAACAGACCGCGTGCAAAAACACACACACTATGCTGTGTTGTCGTATTATTTTTGCTTTGGTCAATCGTCTCTAATTAAAAGGACCCTATTCTGAGGTCTCAATATTTTCCCACGGTCTTCCCAACGCATGCGATGTCACTTTTCATTGAGATTTTTCGCCACCATTTGGCAAGGAGTTATCAGCTGAGATAAAACGCCTGTAAGTAGAACGCGAAAAATCACACCTCAATCAATCAATGAGTCTTATATCGCGCATATTCCGTGGGTACAGTTCTAGGCGCTCTGCAGTGATGCCGTGTGAGATGAAATTTTATACGGCCAGTAGATTGCAGCCATTTCGGCGCATATTTACCTTTCACGGCCTATTATTCCAAGTCACACGGGTATAGGTAGACAATTATTAACTGTGCCTAAGCAATTTTGCCAGGAAAGACCCTTTTGTCAATCGTGTGATCTTTAACGTGCACACCCAATGTACTGTACACGGGGGGAGGATCGGACACCGAAGAGAGTCTGCACACAAAGTTGACTCTGTGAAATAAATTTCCGCCGAACCTGGGATCGAACTCGCGCTGACAGCGGCCAACTGAATACAAATCCAGCGCGCTACCAACTGAGCTACATCCCCGCCCACCTGGACTCATCCGACCGACTGGTTCTTGTCAGCGCACTTGACAGTCTCTGCCGCGGATCATAAAATCGTGGAATCTGCTGATTTTCGCACCCCGAATCTACTCAGCTTCGTCCCAATAGGCCCACTTAAAACATCACACGCGGAAATTAGCTAAGACAGACCACTGGACACCACATGTGAGAACCACGCACCAAGACATTGTCAGCATTGATAGCATGTTTTCGCGGAATTGTTTCACGGTTCTGTGACACTGTTATATTGCGGTGTTACGCTATTTTCTTCGTTTCTGATTTGAATTCATGTAAATGAAATCAAGTTAAAATTAAACACTGTTGTTTTTTTAAAAACCAAGGCGGACCCTGAAAGAAATAAGGTTTCACTCAAATAAATTTTATCCAGCCTGTCACGTTTTTCATTCATACATTTTCTTCTGACAGAAAAAAAGAAAATGACAAAATAAAAATTAACACATCTGTGTGGGATTAAAATCAAACGTCGATTTGTGTTACTAAAGTTACTGACCACCATGTACATGCGAACATTTGCTGCCCCCCCCCCCCCCCCCCCCTCCACATCGTAATCGTATCGGCTCTGTCCCATTTTGCCCACCACCCCTCCACCTCTCCCCATGACCCCCCCCCCCCCCACCTTCCTTTTCAGTTGTCGCCACGCATCCGACTTTTTGAATAATTATGTGCGGTTTTTAGTATCTCCTTTACAAAGCTGATCTGATAATGAACTATCTTACCATGCGAGGCCTCCTCGCTCTTCTGTAACTGTATATGTGTTAACATAATTACAATCAGCTTGCTTCCAGTGCTGTGTTCCAGACTTTTCTCCCCAGACTTTTCTTCCCTGAATTTAATGAGGTAGCAATGGTTTATAGTAACAGAATAGTAACAGAATATAGAATTGATTTACATGTTCTACTGATGCTTCTCATTGATACCTGGAATATATTCAAACGTGATATTCAATAATATTAAGTTGCTATTATTGATGATACATTGGCAACAGTGTGTGCGTAGGTGTGTGTGTGTGTGTGTGTGTGTGTGTGTGTGTGTGTGTGTGTTCTCGCGTAATCGTGTGCAGTTTTGCTAACGCACATCCTACCAACAGGTTATTAAAGGTAGATAATCATTGTACAGCTTCACCAACACCGTGGGCGAGTTGTTCCCCTTGGCTCGTCTCAAATCCAATCGTTGCACTTTGTTATTTCCCTCTTCCAGTTGGCAGCACGTTAATCTTCTTTCCCATACCTAGTGATCCGTTCATCTCGATTTCTTGTCATGTTGTTGTACTTTGAATTTGACATAATCGTACGGTAAGAAGGGCTTGATGACTCACTCATCACAAGGTAAGACCAAATATTGCGTGTTATTGTGTGGTTACAGTCAGCAATGGCGATTCGTTGTCTGTAACTTCTAAAACCAAATTTACAACACACACACACACACACACACACACACACACACACACACACACACACACAAACGCGCGCACACACACACACACACACACACACACACACACAGACACAGACACATACATACACACACACACACACACACACTGACACACACACACACGCACACGCACGCGTGCACACACACACAAACACACACACACATACATACACATACACAAACACAGTCATACACACACACACACACACACACACACACACACACACGCACACACACAAAGGCGAGCGCGCATGCAAACGCAATTGTAACACACATGCGCATACACCTGAAAGCAGAACAAATACACCAACAATCTATTATACTTCTGTTCGTTGCTGTCATGAACTTTAACAACCTTTCCTTAACGGACATCTGTCCAGCATTGGTTACAAATGTTATCTGAGCCGGTGTAATAACAGTTTCCATATTCCAATCATAAAGACGCATGTTTTGATAAATAATGTCATTAGATTTGTTAACTATGAATTCAAAACCATTGCAACTGACCTCATGAGATATTGAGGAATACAAACAACATCATCATCATCAGTAAATAAATCTATACATATAAATAAAAGAGAGTGTCTGTCTGTCTGTGTGTGTGTGTGTCTGTCTGTCTGTGGTCGCCATACCTCAGAGATGGCAAAAGATAAGCACAAGATATTTTGCATGCACACTGCCCTGGACCCACAAATGTGCACCTGGGTTTTAGTTTCTCCAGACATTGTTTCCTTCCTCGGATAATTACCCTCCCCATCTATCAATACAGTCTATATAGTGCAAGGAAGGTAAGTCATGCTTTGTCACCCACGGAAGGGAGGTAACTCATCAAACAGTATACCGTGTCATTCTCAAGGGTTACCCCCCGCCCGCTATCATCCCGCCGCCCCCCCCCCCCCCCCCCCACACACACACACACACACTAACCCTGCCCCCTGCTCCCCCTCCCTGCCTTCCAGATCATCGTGAATAATGTTTACGAAACGATCGCCTCAGCGGTTAAAGATCACGAGAATTTACAGATTTCTCTCCCCTGTTCAAAAAGGTATGACGCGCTCACTCATGAGGTATGCGTGCTTTGATCAGACGGTAACTACAGTGGGTGTGAGAAGGGGTAAACAAATCACGAAGAACACGTTGAACCAAATAGAAACTTGCCTTGCCTATATATACATCCAAATGTATGAGCTCACACTGTCATTTTTCTTATCCACATTGGAATAAGATTCGAGAGGTTTCTGAGAGAGGGGAGAGCAGAAACACCCGGGCGAAGCCGGGCCTGACTGCTAGTAGTTTATATGTAACACACACACACACACACACACACACACACATACACACACACACACACACACACACACA